>NC_035108.1:124571228-124875237 GCF_002204515.2 Aedes aegypti | reverse complement strand
GGCCACTGTACTTAGATTATTCTTAGAATAAGCGTGAAGTCGTCAAAATTTCCAATATCGACCTGTAAGATTCGAACAAAACACAATTATGATTGTTGCACAATTTTTAAATGAAAACACGGAAATTTTTTATTCGGAATTTCTTTCATTCCTACGCTTGGCACACTTACTGTGAACAGATTTACCTCTGACCACGCTTACACAGGTACATCGCTCGTCGCCGGTGGAAGTATTTAGCTGTGACAGTTTCTCCTGGTCGTCCGATAAGACGAGATCTTCACCTTTTGAATTTGCGCGTAGCTTCTTTATAGTGTTCAAAAAATTCAAATTCTCAATACAGATTGACGGTTTCTTTACATCCCACGGCAATACGATGAGCTAGGTTGTGCTGGTCGCGATCGTAAATTGAAATGTGCAGCTCTAAGCAGGTTACTCATGAATGGTCGATTCGTTATCGCGGGTGGATGGACAAAACTCGATAACGGTTGTTGTTGGGTTGAAATAGTATCAGATCAAGGCAAAAAAGTCGTGTCGAAAATAATCACATTTTATCGCGCGAAAATACCTAGATTGATTACGACTGGGCGACGACGTGTCCGCATATCGGCTAAAGTGTCCGTAGAGGTGCCGAAGTGTTATTGCCTTGAAGGCCGAATTCGGAGTGTCCCATCGGAAACATCGAGTCAGTCACTGCTGAACGAACAATGAGAAAGCGCGCATTCGTGAGGTGTTTGAACCAATATTGCTTTGCGTAGCTGAGGTGAATCGATCGACGAAAACTACGGAAATCGGAAGAAAGTGTGTGCGCGATCACGATCGCGATCGATCGATCGTCAGTAGGAAGGTTCAAAATTCAAAAAGGTTTGAAAATCTGATCTCACATATCTTCCTTGCCATCCTATGAAGTAAAGTGATTTATGAAATTTTCAGCTTTTTCAGAGCTGATTTAAAGGTGGTCCAAAGACAGTGTAGGTTTGTATGCATATTTCTACGGAGAAATTTTGAAAAATGTTCCATACACATCTACTGCAATGTGAGTAATAAACTTATCATCTCATAGTGAAAACTCACTTTTCGAACCTTAATAAAGAAAGTTGCTGGAGAAACAAATCCTTTTTGTACTAAATTTGTTTGAGATTTTAGCAGAAGTTTTCAAGGCTATAATTCCATGTGGAGCTAAATAACAGCAAACAAATTCATTAATATCTTTTCTTCCATCCGTCGGATTGAATTGCTCTCTTCATAAACTTTATTTATTAAGGTTTGGAGAATGATTTTTCATTATGATATAAAAAGTTTGTACCTACATTACAGTTATAATGTACTTGGAACATATTTATGTTTCTCCAAAATAATTTACAAACAAACCTACATCGTCTTTCGACCACCTTCAAATCACCACCGAAAAAGCTGAAAATTTCACAAAACACTATACTTACCGTAAGAATGGTAAAGAATATAAAAATATAGGATTATCAAACGTTTTTTGCATTGTGAACCGCCCTAATCGTCAGCTATTATCCGTGTCACATAGCGGAGTTTCGTACGGAGTTTGAAGCGGCGAAGAAGTGATCACCACCCGATCGATCAGGGCTAGTGTCCCCCAACTTGGATCGCAATGGTGTTCCGTTGTTCCATGTGCGGAATGGGTCCACGGTCCACCATACTGCTCGTCGGAATCATATCGCTGGTGAGTGAGAAGAATAATGAGCGGAAATGATGCAGTTTGGCCGAGAGATTCATGTCACGATTGTTATCTCTCGTTTTATCGCGTTGCAGAGGTGGGCGAATTGCGGGGACTCATAAATTTATACGGCCCAATGTGGAATGGAATTCAGATTATTACTCTAGAAGTGCGAATGACGCATCGGGTCGAACGACCCTAGGGCCCATGGGTGTAGTTAGGATCATTAGCGGAAAGTGGAAGGGGATGGGGTCCTTGTGTATTTTGAATTTGAAGCAAATACAATAATTTAGAGTGTCCCACAGTGGACAAAAATCAAATTTCAAGTTATGATTGGCGATGATAAGCACCTATCCAAAAATGTTTGAACTATGTATTTTTATGTATAGAACAATCAATTGTCGCAGTGGTTTAAAGCTAAGGGGCTGTCCATTAATTATGTAAGGGTTTATGGGGGGAGGGGGTGTTTGAGATTTCTTACATGCCATGCAATTTATTTTTAATTTTCATACAAAAAATCTTACCATGGGGGGAGGGGGGTTGAAAAACCCCGAAAATTGTCTTACGTAATTAATGAATCGCCCCTAAACAAAAAAATTTTTTTTTGTAATAATCGTAGTAAGGAAGAGCAGAGCTTTTCAAATTTAAGTTCCGGAAGAAATGGATATTGATGGGAATTTCTTCAAGTATGCTATCCAGAACCTTTAAGTGGTTTCCTCGAGTTATTATACTTTGGAGTTTTTCCAGGAATCCATGTGATATAATAGGGATTCCACCAAAAATTCTTATTGGGATTCTTTCTGAAATTTTATCAATAATTCCTCTAGAAATTTATCCACATATTCAACCAGAAATTCCAACAAAGGTTCCTCTACAAATTATTCAGGATTTCCTCCACTGATTCCTTCAAAGATCAATCCAAAAATTTTCTCAAGTGATTCCTTCAGTAATTGTTCAGGGCTTACTCCAAGGCTGCCTTCAAGAATTTTACCAGGGATTGCTACAACAATTTCTTCAAACATTCCTTCAAGAATTCCTCTATAATTTAGTTTCAAGGATTTCATCACGCAGTATCCAGGAATCACATCACGAATATATTCAGAAACTTTTCAAGGGATTTCTCAATAAATTCATTACTATCAGGACTTTTGCTAGAGTTTCCTCTTAGGATTCTTCCTTTACCAGAAGATTCATCAGAAATTCCACCAGGAATTTCTTCAGTGATTTTTCCTAGTAATTTTTCTGAAGATTAATCCAGAAAATCCCCAATAGATTTCTTCAGCAACGTTTCTTTAATTCTACAAAAAATCTTCAAAAGATTTATTTGAGAATTCCTCCAGTGGAAATCCAGCAATTCCACAGATTCTTTCAGGATTGTTTTCTTGCGATTCCACAAGGAATTCCTCTAGAAATGTTTAAAGAGATTGCTCAAGGAATCCCTCCCAAAAAATATTACAGGGATTCCATAAAAAATACCACCAGGAAATGCTCCTCAAAAACCTTCCAGTGATTCTTTAAGTTATTTCCATAGGAATTGTTCCAAAAATTCCTCCAGAAAATCCTTCAGCGATTAAGCCAAACATTCTCAAAGGGATTCCTTCAAAGATTCCTACACGATTGCCTCTAGAAATTACTTCAAAAATTCGTGCAGAAATACATGTAGAGATTCACTCAAAAAACTCTAACAGTGATTCTACCTGAATTACTCCAGAGAATCCACCAATAATTTCTCCAAGGATTCCTACAGAAAGCCTTCCGAGATTCCACAAGAAATACTGCAAAAAAAAAGTACATCGAAACTTCCTACACGGGATTCCACTATAAATTCCGTTAAGAGATTCCGCTTGCTATTTTTTGAGAAGTTTCCCCAGGTTATCCTTTGAGGATTTTTCTAGGGGATCCTCCAGTGTTTTTTCTTCAAAGATTCTTCCTGGTATCCCTGAAGGGAGCCTACGGGGCATTTGTCCTGGAATTTCTTTAGAAAATACCTCAAGTATCTACCACAATTTCTTCCAATGATTTCTAACGGAAGTTATCCAATTAATTCCAGTATTTCTTGCAGGATTTTTTCCAATGAATCCATCAGGAATTACGTAAGAGAATTCTTTAGCAACTCCTTCGGGGATGGCTTTAAAAGTTCTTCCACAGATATATTAGGGAATTTATTCAGGGACTTCCCTGGGAATTTATCCAGTGATTTCTTTGATGGTTCTTCCAAATTTCTCAAGAAATCGCTTTATGATTTTTTTCCGGAAATTTACTAACACAATCTTCTACGTATTACTCCAAGGATTCAACCTGAAGGGATTCAGATAAATGCTTGTTAATATCTGTGGAATCCCTGGAGAAATATTATTTTGGGAATTTGTAAAAGCATCCTAATACCTAGAGTAGAGAAAGGAAGAATTTTTATTTCAATCCTTCGCGGAATTGCTGGAAGATTTTCTCGCGGAAATATTGGTGGTTTTTCAGAAAAAAAAGTCTTGTGGACTCTGACAAGTTTTTGGTTGATTTGCTGGAGGAATTCCTGATCTCACTGAATAAATTCTAAGAAGGAAAATCTCTGTAAAATCTCTGAAGTATTTTCTGGTAAAACATCTGGCAAAACTCTGTTAGATTTTTTTGATGAAAATTCTGGAGAAGCTTTGGTGTTGTTCCCACTGTTAACAATGGAAGAACTTCTTGTTGATATTCCTTAAAAAATCCTCTCTCAAAAAATATTGATGAAATAATTAGAGAAAATACTGGTGAAGTCTCTGAAGCAATAACTGGTGGAATCTTTATAGGAAGTTGGAATATAATCTCTTGAGAAATTCGTTATTGAATCCTTGGACATCATATTGGCAGAATCCTTGGATGATTGGCGTTTCTGAAAAAAAATATTAGTGGAACCCCTATAAGAATTTCGGCTAAAAGCTTTAGAGGATTTCCTGATGGATTCCGCTCACTGAAACACATCCACAGTCGAGAAGCAGGCTCTGTCCCAGTGAGGACTTAAAAGAAGAAAACTATAAAAAGAAAAAGACTAAGAAGACCTATAAGAAAAATAAGAAGAAGTACTCGCGGTTAATTCGAGGTTATTTAGTTCAATAAAATCATAATCTATATATCTTGGTAGAATACATTGAAGATCTTTTAAAAAAACCCTGGAGAATGCAAAGATGCGTACAAGAAGGCATTCAATCCTATAATTTAAATGGACCCGTTACTTAGCCAATTTATTGAATCTAAACGAGTTATGGACTGTTTATCCTTCATAGTTTAACTTAACGTTTCATGCAAAAAGGGTGCTGAGACTGTGTATAGTTTTTAAAATAAATTATTGAATGAACTTTTTAAGTGGTTCATCCCCCCGATGGAAACCCTGGCAACGCTCATGTCTTGGGCCATCCATAAATGTACCTATCAGCAATAATCCAATCGGCGAACGTTGGCACGACAGGGCTCGATCGATGTGACACATTATTTGCTCAGCATTCTGCACTAATTAAGCTTAGTATGCTAACTAAGTTGATTCATTGGTTAACCTTGACAAGTGACCGTCATAATTAAGCCATAAAGGCCCAAACGCAATGATAGCGGAACGGCAACGGAAAGCGGAACCGGTTCGCCAGCATGAACTACAACAAGCTTGTCAACTCAGTGTTGGTTCAATTTCATTCGTTGTCAGCTCAGTCGAGATGGTGTGATTCATGTTGGCGAACCGGTTCCGCATTCCGTTGCCGTTCCGCTATCATTGCGTTTGGGGCTTAAGGCCCAAACGCAATGATAGCGGAACGGCAACGGAAAGCGGAACCGATTCGCCAGCATGAACTACAACAAGCTTGTCGACTCAGTGTCAATTCAATTTCATTCGTTATCAGCTCAGTCGAGATGGTGTGATTCATGCTGGCGAACCGGTTCCGCATTCCGTTGCCGTTCCGCTATCATTGCGTTTGGGCCTATAGGGATATGTGCTCTATTTATCACTTCGATGGATGTTTTCAACACAGATTGATCAGAGATAATTATCAGTTTGGTCAGCGAATCGCTTGGACACCTGCATTGGAACAAGTGTACGATAAAAAAAAAGTATTGACTGATAGGGATCGAAGACATTGAAGCCGTTTGGCTGTGTAGAGTTGTTTATTTGCTTTGAGATATCAGTGGAAGGTACGGTAGTTAGGCCTACAGTACTCCAGAAGACGCATTTGTCACG
Source organism: Aedes aegypti (assembly GCF_002204515.2). NCBI lineage: Eukaryota > Metazoa > Arthropoda > Insecta > Diptera > Culicidae > Aedes > Aedes aegypti. Next base: position 124,869,355 of record NC_035108.1, on the reverse strand, counting down.
TAGCAAACAAAACGGAAATCATCGTAGTTACACACAGAGCGTGACTTAAACGTGTTGCGAGCCAGGGCGTAATTGTTCGTCTAGACAAGAATGCGGTGAATTTGTTACTGGTTTCAATCTTCTTTCATACGTTCCAAACTTTCAAAACATTTGTGGAATACCTGCCCATCGATTTGGCTGAATCATGAACTGGACAGTGATAGTGACCTTTTCTCTTTTAGGCTCATTACCCAAAGCCGCGTAGAATATGGAACCGTTTAAAACTCGTATTGGACAGAATGAATTGAATTGCATTACTTTTTGTTGAAAGGATTTTCTGCCGTAGGCAGGTTCATCCTAAAATAATATTTGGACAGAATAAAACGTCTTAATAATAAAAACAGCATTTCCAGCAAAACCTCAATTTACGAAGTATTTTTTAGGCTTACTTAATTTAAGTCACTTTTTTACGAAGTAAATTCAATTTACATTACTTTTTTACGAAGTGCGCAAATTGAGTTTAGACAATTATGTTGGAAATTATGTGATGGAATGACCTCCGGTTAGGGAAAATCGTTGGAGATCTTTACAATATGAGTATTTTCGGAACGGGCACGAAGAGGGGATGACAAAAATCGATGTTCGACGCCATTTTAGAATCCAAGATGGCGACCTCCGGTTGGAGCAAATCGTTGGAAACCCACGAAATATGAGTATTTTCGGAAAGGGCACGAACGGGGGATGACGATAATCGACACCATATTAGAACCCAATTCACTAAAACCTCAATTAACGAATTCTGTTTTTAAGCAAATTCAGTTGACGTCACTTTTTACGAAGTAAATTAAATAACATCAGTACAGATCAATACATTGTTCCACTTGACTATATGAAGAGTTAAGAATTTATACCATAACTAAGTATCATCAATATACATACAACTACTTACGTTTGTAGATACTCAATTCTATATCATCATAAAATAAGGATCAAAATGTGGCAATGATAAACCCTGAAAAGGATAAAAACCACCAAAATGAATAAGTCTGATATAGAGGAGTACTATCTGAATCATTTTAATATATTTTTGCATACTATTTGAGGTATCCATTTTCATTCATTTGTCTACTTCGTGTACCAGCTGCTTGGCCGCATACGCGAAAGCTCTCTGGCTGCGTACGTGAAAGCACAAGATATTCGCCCTGAAAAGCGAAAACAGCTGACTTTTCTCACTTGGTCGTATATAAGCATTAGTGTTGCAGAGAAGCACGGTTATATCTTGGCATTATAGTGGAACGCTATTTCGCCTTTTCTGGCATTATAACAGCATTATATGCGCATATAAAACTGACATGCATCAAATGATTACCCTATATGCGCATATAATGCTGTTATCGTGCCACATTGTCGTGCTTACTGGTTACTTGTGAAGGCCTATATTCTTTGGAAGACCAAAAACATCCGTACAAACCAACAATATATTCCGATGACATAAATTAATGGTTAAGAGACCGTACCATATATAAAACCTATCGATAAACCATTAATCACGCTTGTAGATGCTAATGCCTACATTCGATGAAGTCCTTGGAGGACCTATGGCATCGGTACAAATTATAATAATGCTCATTTTAATGCCATGAATAGATAAGGGTCTGTGCCATATCAAAAAAGCATCTATTGATAATTGGTTACGCTTGTGGATTCCAAGGCCTATATTCAATAGAGGTCTTGGAGGACCAAGGACATCCGCACAATGCAATGCACCATTTACACACATGAATGGTTAAGGATCTTCGGAGATTTTAAAAACTATCCTTAAATCACTTATTACAGTTGTAGATCCCAAAGTCTATATTAAAAGGAGTCCTTGGAGGACTAAAAACATCCGTACAAACCAATAACGTATTCCGATGACTTAGATAAATGGTAAAGAGACTGTATCATATTAAAAAAACAATCGATAAACCATTGATCATGCTTGTAGATCCTAAAGTCTATACTCGATGAAGCCCTTGGAGGACCTAGGACACGGTAACTGCTATAAAAAGATATGGGTCTGTCGCATATCAAAAAAAGGATCTATAGATAATTGGTTACACTGGTAGATCCTAAGGCCTATATTCAATAGCGATCATGGGGAACCATGAACATCCGCACAAATTGATACAATACACCTTTTACTCACATGAATGGTTAGGGACCTTAGGAGTATTTTAAAACTAATCTTAAATCACTTATTAGGGTTGTAGATCCCAAGGCCTACATTCAATGCAGTCCTTGGAGGACTTAACACATCCGTACAAACCAACAAAATATTCCGATGACTTAAATGAATGGTTAAGAGACTGGTTAATATTAAAAAAACTATTGATAGTCTATTAATTAAGCTTGTAGATCCTAAAGCCTATACTTGATGAAGTCCTTGGAGGACCTATCACATCGGTACAAATTATAACAATATTCATTTTACTGCTATGAATAGATAAGGGTCTGTGTCATATAAAAAAACACCAAATGATCGCTAAATAGCCAGTACATTGCAGGTATATATTCCAGGAAGTTTTTGGATGAACTAGAAAACCTGTTGTACTCACTTAGTTACCAAAACTAGGATCTGACAGTACAAACGATTCTTCAAAATATAACAATCTTCTAGGGTTCAGTTTCAATTCATTATTATTTCACAGTTTCTGAAAATTATTGTGTTGTGATCCATTAGCCAACTCAAAATAGCTGCGTAATGAAAAAAACGTTGCCTAATAATCATTAGGCAAATGATTTCAATTGCGTTACTACTATCAGTGCAGGAATGTAGGCCGTTTTATGACAGATTGACGTGATGAAAAACAGCCTATTACGATGATGAATTGAGAAAAAGTCCAAAAACACTACTAATGTTTGGATAACAGAAATCGGAGTCCTCAAATTGAAGGGGACTATTCACAAATACACTGAAGTTGTTTCACGTGATTTATTTTTGTGAGATTTTTACACGATTTGTTTTTACCGCGTCATTAAAGAAAAACGGCGTCAATTATCGAAAAACATGAAGAACTTTTTACGTTGTTTTTTTTTTAATAAGGGATAGTACACAAATCATGTCACGCTAAATTTCGACTTTTTCGAAACCCCCTTTGTCACGTTTTTTGTATGAGTCCTTCGAAAATTTTGTAAGGCTTGTCACGCTTGCTTTCCTACCCCCCCCCCCTTGGAGCGTGACGTTATTTGTGCATGACCCATAACGCGGTTGTTTACGTCTTTTTTTTGTAAAAAAGTGGTGTGTTTCGTCGATTTTTAAATAACGCGGTACGTAGGCCGACGAAAGAAAAATCGGTCAAATATTGTAGTGAATATTGAGAATATTGTTGAGAATTTTGAATTCCAGGAAACTTGATCCCTCTTTTTAACCTTAGTAAGGACCTTGGGTCTTTTCGACCCATTTAAAAATTCAAATCAATGTAACTTTTGTTTGTAATAACCTAGTAATTTAAAATTTTCTGACGATTGTTTTCTGTGAGAAATTTTATTTTTGTGGAAACAATTAGGGGAACTGGGTGTAAAATGCGCCGTTGGGGTAAAACGCGCCACCCTTGTTTTGAATGAACGACGTGCTTTGGGACACTTTTTTTACCCGAGATAATGGAAAATGTATTAAAATGCTTCTCTAGATATATTTTTAAGTGTTTTCCTGGCATAAATCGTGAAAAACTCAAAAAAACGTTTTTCGCTGTAATTTTGTGTTATTTTCTAGGCCATTTTTTAGGCCGATAAACAACAAAACTTTTGAAACTATCACCGAGAATCGACTTGTGCACTCCCATAGTTTGTATTGCATGCGAAAAAAAGTGTTGAATTCAACCTTAAAAAGCGTATTGAAGGACTTAAACTTTAATCAACTCGTGGGGCAAAACGGCCACACCTATTTCATAACACCAAAACAGCCGTTTGAAATCAAATTCCAGCAAACGTAATGGCACGCTGTAGTTACGTGCAAATTCGAACCTTACAAATGCACATTTTTCGAATCAGCTATAATCGAACAATAACATCTGATCAAACGCCCTAATATATGCAACGTATATGCAAGCATGATTGCGCAGGCGTGCGCGCGAACGACTAACGCCGAGATCAGGTGGCGCGTTTTACCCCGCAAAAAATAAAAATACAATAAGCAAGCATTTTGTAAAAATTGATTTATTAACTCCAGAAAAAAGAAAATGGATAGCTGTTTCTACTATTTGGTAGAAAACATGTTTGTCTATGAGATAATGAATATAAAATGGCTTATTATTATAATGTTCTTCATAGCTAAAAACGCATCCTTCCTTAGAGGGCGCGTTTTACCCCCAGTTACCCTACCTTTAGGAGACCTTAGACAAAAACGGCCGTAATCCGGGGGCAAATTGATCACTATTTCATTTTGTCATGTTTTCCTTTGGAATTCAAAAAATGTCAAATTTACTTCGGTCAAATCAGTACTTCATTGATCTATATCAGTTTATGTGATCATTTTTTTATGAAATAAAATTCAACATTTCATCCCGGTATGGTTCTGCAGCCATAGGTAATCCTTGCGCTGATGGTGGCTAAATAATCATCATCATCATCATCAATAAAATTCAACATTTCATAAAATTAGTTTTAGTATCAAAAAATGAAAATGACACATTGGGGCGAAATTGATCACTATATAATAAAGCATATTTTAGAATGTAAAATTTCCCTATCTACTAAATTTGGGTCTCCTGAATCTGAAAATGATCTCAAAATTCTTACAACTCGTGTACATCATCATTTTACTGCAATATCAAAATTTGTAAATCTGCATAAAACGCCCAATTGTATGCAATTTCGTTTCGAAATAAGCTCGTTAGTCAACAATAAACGGTTTTATGAGCAAAAAACTATTTTTGTAATGCTGTACGATTTCAAAAATGAGTTCAGCAGTTCACACTGAAGATTACACAACATTTTTAAATTCAAAGTTTACATGCTGGCTTAACACCAATGAATTTTTTATTACCGACATTTCCAACAGTATTGCTAACACCTTCAAAAACTGTGAATATCTCTATGCACAACTGACCTTAATAAAAATGAAATAGCTTAAAATCATCATTAGACATCTAAAAACTAGAAAACTTGGAATGTTTGTGATGGTAACGAAGCATTAAGCATCCTTGAAAGGAAATGCTATTCGGTACCGACCTGATCAATTTGCCCTCGGATTACGATACGAATTGTGACTTAGGGTCGTTTTCGACCAGAAAAATCAAACAGCTCGTAAAAATCAGTGAGTTGACCGACTTCAGTTCTGTTGGTCTTAAATGAAAGGCTTACATATCTAGTTTTAGAGACCCTCCCGGAGATCCGGATTTGGTCAGTGTGGCCACCGGGATCCTACTACACATGAAAAAAGTCCCTAAAGGGTCTCACTTTGACAACCTGTAGTTTGGTAAAAGTAATCTGAACCGTCCTCATATTGTTGAATAGGTATTAATGTGGACTGTGAATAGAGATTCTCAAATCATTTACTTATTCATACCCGGTTTCATCGCAGTTTTGTATATGTAATTCACTGCCCATAACTGCATATTTGTATCGTTCGACAAGAGTAGGCATTGAGTAAATGGGATACCAAGTTTCAAAAAATCACTAAGAATTCAAAAGTCCTTATTTGAGGCTGAAATTTTGTATTGCCGTGTGCATTTGAAACGCAAATATCAAATGCGGGAACACCAAACGCGGTAAGATTTTCTACAAAAAATGCGATGTCAAAGATAGATTTTTCTTGCTAGGTCGGCGGTGATTTTGAAGATCGTTGCTAGGTGTCTTTTGATTGTTTTGTGTTACCGCATTTGGAGCACCTTTAGTCAAAATTTGCATCTCAAAAGCAAACAGCAATACAACTCATGTCTCATATTGGGTGAATAGTCAGAAAATAATTCTGATAGAAATTTCGTTGCTACTGCGTTATGAGGCTCATGTATAATCTCAATGTGACTGTTATGCGGTTACAATTGCCAATGTGACAAAACAACTTGGTATTTTTTTTTTCGAATTTTCTAGAACAATCTCACAGATTTCAGTATGTTGATCGAAAGTATTTGTCATTTGATTACTCTTCCCGGTATTAACTCGAAATTGTCAAAAATGTCGAATGTGACAAATATGCAGTTATGGGCAGTTCACGTCGGTACCAAATTCGGTACAGTATGGTCCATGCGGAACCGGTTGTTGGAGTCCCGGAAGGTAGCCAATCTGGACAAATCTATGAAACTACTCGGATTTATTTTGCCAGAAGGATGAATGAATGGTTATTCTGGTCCCCTTGGAGCACCGGATTGGCCACCGGTAAACCCGTAGTATGAGACCACTAAGTTTTAGCACCACAACTAGGCATGCGATGGCTCAAATTTAATGATACCATGATTAAACACCTGTGACGCTTCTAGTTCGATGATTTAAGAATTTCTATTCACAGTCCACATTAATACCTATTCAACCGTATAAGGACGGTTCAGATTACTTGTTTGGTTACGTAACTACAGGTTGTTAAAGTAAGGGTCTTTAAAGAGACTTTTTTTCAGATGTAGCAGGTTCCCGATGGACACAGTAACCAAATCCGGATCTCTGGGAAGGTTTCTAAAAACGTGGCTTTCTTTTAAGGCCAACAGAACTAAATTCGGTCAACACACTGATTTTTGCGAGCTGTTTGAATTTTCGGGTCGAAAACGACCCTAAGTCACAATTTGTAACTTTTTGTTAGGTACTAAAGAAGGTTAACTACAACTTCAACTTTTCATCGTCAAAGATATCACAGTTCTTAGCAAATGGAAGCATCCAAATAGGATTTTATTGTATACTAGCTGTCCCGGCAAACGTTGTTCTGCCTTTATTTTAAATCAGTATGCATTGAATGTGTTGTAGTATTTTTTACATTTGCCATTGTTATAATTAGAACTAAATGAAGCTCTGGGAAATTACATTTTAAACATATTTTATTCTAGTTCATTGAGTTAACTTTTTTAACTCATTCCAATGCTTTCTGATACACTACGTTTTTAGTTTTTCCGTCAGGAGCATAAACATTTAATGCCGATCGTTTGCCAACACGTGAGCATGCGACGCATAACTGTCCATGTGAGAAGCATGGAAATTCAATATTTAGGCCACAAACGTCCAAAGATTGTCCTTGCGATTTATTTATTGTCATCGCAAATGCAAGGCGCACAGGAAACTGCAAACGCTTAAACTCAAACGGTAAATCGGTTGGTACCATTGGGATTCTTGGAATCAACACGTCCTCGCCTTCATATTTTCCCTTGATAATAGTCGCTTCAATGATATTGTTCAAAAGTTTTTTCACTGCTTATCTAGTGCCATTACAAAGTCGTGGTTGGTTGATGTTCCGTAACATTATGATTACCTGTAAAATTGATACGGATTATTTTTGATATCAGTAAGTTTTTGGTTAAAGTATTATAGGATTCTTCCATGAAAAATTTTAGCTATTGAGGATTTCAAAAGTGAAAATAAGAAATTTTTAAAGGAAATACTGGTAATGACTAAAATTTAAAAAAAAATTACCGATCCTACTTTCAACTGCAGGTTATGGGGTGGTAATCCCGGCAGTTCCAACGAATTTAAAAACTCTGTTGGATAGTTGACGACATCTTCTTGACTTGTCACGGAATCAACAGATTTGTAAGATCGTATCTGACCATCTATTTCATTTTGAATTATTATGTTCAGTTCGTCAACATCTTTATTTTTTGCTGCCAATATTGCTCGCTGGCTTAACCAATGATGATTTTTATAGTTCCCTGCAACGTCTGGAAATACTTTACTGATGAGTTCCGTCTTCGAAGTGGTGAATTGACAAAAATCTTGGGGAAAAGATATCAGGCCAGTGGTTATATCAACAGGAATTCGTCCATTACCAATATCGATCAATTGCTGTGAAAACAGTTCAGCGGATGGTTCGTTCAACAATGCAACACGCATATTTGTTGTCAATTTAAGTGTTTTCACGTGTCTGACGATTTCAAACACGCATTGATTTCGTCTGCTGCGGTTGATCGTGGAATGACAGGCAACGTTTGTCGAAAATCTCCGGCTAAAAGAATCAACACACCTCCGAACAGACTTGGGTTGTTTCGCAAATCCTGCAATGTTCGATTTTATGCTTCTAAAGCCTTTTTGTGTGCCATTGTGCACTCATCCCACACTATCAATTGGCACCTCTGTAAAACCTTCGCCATTGCACAATTTTTTGGTATGTTACATGTAGCATTTTCGCTGATGTGGAGATTCAATGGTAGTTTGGGTGCCGAATGGGCAGTTCGACCGCCTTCCAATAGAGTCGCTGCAATGCCTGATGATGCGAATGCTAGTGCAATTTGACTTTCTGATCGAATTGATGCTAGGATCACCGAAATCAAAAACGTTTTTCCAGTTCCTGCCGGTGCGTCTAAGAAATATATTCCTCCTGTTCCATTATTAACGGCTTCCATCAAAGTATTGTATGCATGTTTTTGCTGCTGATTAAGTAGAGGGGCATTCAATCGAACAGTTTGGCACAAAGTTTCTCGATCATATATTTGTTCTCTTTCTAGCTCTTGATTGAAATCATTGTGTAATTCTCGATTCGGTGCGGTCAAACCTAACTGAACCAACATTTTATTCGACATCATCAAGCACATGTCCTCTATTAATATCAGAGCTTCATTGTGAATACCTTCGTTCATTTCCAAGTCTGGATTGGACGTTCTGATACGCATTCGATATAAGATGTCCTCAGACATTTGGTCTTTGTATTTCGTCCATAAATCGATTGGCTTGGATGGGAAGCATGTTGCAACGATTATCGAAAACAATGTCCGGATTTGATGTGGATGAGCTGATATAATTGCCTCGCTGAGGGTATAATCCCAATGGATGTCGTCTTCAAGCAATTGCAAGCGCTGACATGCTTCACGGTATGTTGTGCATAACACTCCATCAATAGTTCGTATATTTTCGAATGAGGTCGGGCCTCGAACATTGATTAATAGCAAACGCAAATAATAGCATTCAGCGTTGCTTGGGTGAACTGTGTAAATGCGTCCCAATGCATCCGTTGAGTATACATCCTCGTATCCAATAACTGGCGTTCCTCGCTTCCGACGTTGAAACTGTTTAGATGATTGATTCCACGTGTAATACTTCGGCATTTCGGCGTACATCAGCGTTTTGGCGAAATTATCCTTCTGGCACATTTCAAAAAAACTGGTCAACGTCGTAGATGGCGGTCGATCGGCACGTTGCATTATCTGTCGTGAAATACACTCTTTGACCATTTTCCAAATGCACAGCCAAATGTACAACGGTGGGATGCCTTTCATGTATGGCGAATGAGAAAATCCGCCAAATCGCTTCGTTACTACTCACATAACGACCCATTTGATATTGTGAAATTTCATCATTGGAGTTTTCTGCACCAACTCCAAATACTGCCATGTCGCTTCCTTTGTTAACATATTTGCAAATGTATTTGATAGACTTAACTGAATTGCAATATTCAATGTTGACGTGCGCTTTGAATGTCTTCAATAGTAATGGCGAGTACGGAACTACCCAACGATTATCAATCTCTAGCTCTTGTTGATTTACTTTTACGACAGTGGTCCTTCCATTCTGTTCAGTAGACCGCCGACGGTACAGTGGATATCCATCATTTCCAGTAATAGTTTCGGCTAATAACGCTCTCGGATAACGCTTGGAACACTTGCCGTCAACCATACACGGCGAACTCCTGTTCAAATCACCACATGGACCATGGATCATGTTTTTTTGTAACTACTTCGTGCAGATCAGGATCAATGTTTGGATCTGGAATCTCCGCGCAGATGACGGCATCGATTTCATCTGGTCTTATTTTTTCGATCAACCAAACCAGGATGTGTGCGTGCGGTAATCCTCTCTTTTGCCACTCAACCGAGTACATCCAACATCGGGTCTCGCCAAACACACGATACTTCACTATGAAGTCCATGAGAGCTTTTAGTTTTTGCTTGAAAATCCGTGCTGTGATATCATGGCGATCGACGGGTGATTGACCAGGGAATAAAAGCTCTTGAATTTCAACCCACTTTGGATTACACGTAAACGTTATGAATAAATCTGGTCGTCCGTAATGCCGGACATATGACATCGCGTCTTGTGCATATTCGTGCATATGACGCGGACTTCCGACATATGTGGCTGGAAGAATCGTCAACCGACCAACATTATTCGCATTCCCATCTGCATTGATGGCATCTCGTAGATGAATATACTCTTCCGACCGCAGCTTTTGTTGATTCAACCGTATGAATGTCAATCGCTCTGTTTCAATTTTGACGTACATATCGACAGCATATTGATGAAACAGTCGACGGCACTTCAATAGATGGTTATCTTCATGTTCCCGAATCATCATCCGGTAGGAATAGTAGTTCATGCAACTTACTTTCTTGTTCGTTTCAGCTTCTATTAATACACGTGCAAATATTATCATGATACAAAACAGTTTTTTTTTAATTAACTACTAACCTGTCGATGGATTTATCATTTTGATCATAAAGTGATAACCATCTTCTCCTCGCCAAAATATGAGCGGATATTGTAGAGCATCATATGAGCGATGAGTCTCATATACGCGCAGCAATTGATCATTACGTTTGTGTAGCACAATATCGCGAGAGGTTAAATTTTCTCCCACAACGACTACAGCGACTTCGTCAATTGTCGGCGCATTGAAACGTCTAGCATGTTGTCCTGCTGGAGTTTTATCGGCTCTGATTATAATTTTGTGATTATCGGTTGGCATGTGATCCAATGCGGTTTTGAACAATCTAATCAACTCATTATTATGGTGTAGAACGTTTTGAAGTCTCTCAATGATCTCTCTTCTCACCGAAGGATTATGCGCACAACGCTGATCTACTTCATCACTTGAATTGCCCATGAAATAGATTTGCAGAAACTTGTGATCCTGGTCAGATAGCGGTAATAACGATCCTGCTCGATGATAAATTTGACCTTGTATCTATTCAAAAAAGGTATTTATTCACCCAACGTTTAGCATTCTGAACAACAAATAAATTACCTTGAACGTAGGCATGAAGTTTTCCGTCACAATATTGGTTGCACCGAACGATGTCATTTGGAAGCAATTATTATATTGCTGTATATTTTTAAGAAAATGCTTCGATTCATTCCCTGCTCCGCTCATCAATGTGTTGAAGGGTTCTGGGGGCTTACACAGCTAAAAATATGTTGTAAATTTAAGTTTATTTTCATGCACATATTTGGAGCATCAAAATAAACCTAAATTTCAACGACCAATCCAGTATTTTTCAATTGAATTCACTTTAAATTTACACGATCATGTAATATTCAACCATTTTTAGTTGAAAATTGAATGCATATTCGTTTAAGTTTACATGATGCTGTAATAACACACGAATTTGATTTATTTTTACAGTACACTTCAGTTTACATCACATTGAAAATTAAATATATTTTTCTGTGTACTCAATGCAGGTAATTTAACCTTTCCGCCCGCGCAACACAGTCCCTTAGATTTATTGGGAAACTTCAAGGCTCTACAATATCGACAAACTATTGTCATTGACCCAACGGTTATCGATATTTCTTCAGTATAATTTATTGTTGGATTATAATGGAACGCCAAGCGTTCATGAACATTCAACAAATTTGATCTGCGTCGGTCTACATTAATCTGCTCACTGGACTCAACTGATCGATCCATTGCTGCTCGTGCTCGCTGGGTTCTCAATCGGGCCTCTTCATTTTGTAATGCGCGATCCTCCTGGGATTGCAATAATCGCACTGTAGCATTACGGCTTCGTGTGGCCATATTCATCCTGTCCCGTTGGTCTTCATTTTGGCTTGCACGAATGGTTCTCTGAATCACTCCATTACGTGTACGGCGACCAATACTGACACGTTTAGCTCTCGGCATTGTTTATTTTTTGAAAACTGGATGTAGTTGTGAAAAATAATTGAAATAGTTATGTCGTAAATTAAAGGATACAAACCAACCTGCTGATGCTTTTTTACGTTCAATGTCAATATTTGATCTTGAGCACCACCATGATAATGGCAACGCACTCTAGATCACTGCCAGTTAGTTTTTTGGTAATTAGCACTGAAAAGTGTAAAATTTTGGTTTTAAACTATTTCTAACCATTAGCAGTGGATTTTGATAACTTTCTTTCCCCACGAACACGTCGGAGTCCTAAACGAATACATCTGTGGAAGAATTATGTGAATCCGTTGCCCCGTTCGTGAGCCATTTCGTGACATACAAACACCATTCCATTTTTATTTATATAGATATACAGTGCTGTTCTGAATAATAGCAGCGCATGTCGATTTTCATACAAAATGCTCAACTTTGACATGCTGTAGTTTTGTTCCCTTTCAAGCAATCGAGCTGAAATTTTCTCCACAGAACTACAAATATGATCTATTTTGTAACTACAAAATTTCAGGTTTTTCTGAGTCCCTGCCGAAAAGTGAGACACTAGGTGAAATTTTTCGAAAAAATAGCAGTTTTTCATTTTAAAATTTTTCTTCTACAAATATTTTAAACATTTTCGGTTTAGGTGTAGGTTTGATAAGTAGGAGGAGATTGTTCCAATGGTAAGTGATATACAATTTAAAACTATAATGTCAAGCCGAAATTCAAATTTTTAAAACTGCTATTTTTTCGAACAACTTCACCTAGTATCTCACTTTCCGGCAGGGGCTTAGAAAATTTTGAAATTTTGTGTTTACAAAATTGGGCATATTTGTAGTTCTGTGGAGAAAATTTCAACTCGATTGCTTGAAAGGGAACAAAACTACAGCATGTCAAAGTTGAGCATTTTGTATGAAAATCGACATGCGCTGCTATTATTCAGAACAGCACTGTATATCTATATTTTATACTATAATGTTTGTATATTATTTGAGGGATCAAATTTATCCAGACTATATCTCTCAAATCAAATTCTAGTGAACAGAAACAAATATGAACTAAAACAATTTTGAATTATGCGTTTAATTATACTTATTCAAATCTCCAACTTCCCAAAATTTCAGACGATTTGTCAAAATATACGCAAAGTTATTAAGATCCTTATTGAGTGATTTCTTAATCGGTAATTTACGGATTTCAAGCTCTGACATTGATATTTGTATAGGCGAAATGTTGCATAAAATTACTTGTGATATAACTGATTCAAATAAGAGTCAGCCTTCTCATACCTAATACTCCTGTAAGTACTCAAAATATTGTTTGACTAGTGGTCCCGGCAAACTTCGTCTTGCCATCAAGTAGGCTGTTGCAAAACGTCATGTAACTCCCCATAAAAATGACACCTGAGTCCACTCCCGTTTCCCCGATTATACCGGCGACTTTCCCAAACTTTTTCCTTGTACGAACACGTCGCATTTCTTGTCGAGTGCAACAGTGAAAAATTTACGTCAATCCGTTGATCCGTTCTCAAGTTATTTCGTGACATACAAACACCACTCCATTTTTATTTATATAGATAAGGCATCTTATTTTCATGCTTGCTTTTAAATCGAACCCTAACCATCTTGATGCGTTTTGAGCATTCATAAAAAGGCTAAAGAAACATATCTCCGTTATGTTTTAAGTGATTTCAAAACTTCTGATACCAGTAGAACCAGCTGTTTCCATATATGATACAGTATATGATATTGGCCACATGGTTCCGGAGTTATTTCGGGGTATAGTGGGCTTGGTATTTTCCTGAGTTATGTTCAAGCACCAATATGCGTAAGAATCATAGACTCTAACATGCCAATTTTCGAGATTTGGCAGAACTATATTGGCATTTACGTCCGCTTTGGCTACATTCCGGAAATCTTCTGGATACCAGGCCCTGCGGGAGAGTGACCAGAATTGAATCAGGTATGGAACCCGGATTGCGACATATCAATCTTCAAGATTTTATGGATCAAGTATAATGCAGCCTATTTCAGTCCACGTTTCGGAAAACTTCCGGATACCTGGTCCTATGGTAATGTGGCCACAATGGTATCAGTTATCAGATATTGCTTGCGACATAACAATCTTCAAGGTTTTATGAACTAAGTATAGTGCAAAGTATTTCAAGCATTTTCGGTCACTTCGGCTATGTTCCGGATACGTTTTGCAAGAATGTGGCCAAATACGAATCAGTTATGGAACCTGGCTTGCGCCATATCAATCTTCGAGATCTTATGATCTACTATGATATGATATGTTTGTTACTTTTCCATGTTATCTATTCAACAAGCACTTTGGAATGGGAGGATGGTTTTCTCAACCAAATTGTACTAAACTTTGCAATAAGCAAATGGTACACTTGAATATGCCGCATACTGTAGTCAAATATGAGTTCTGTATCTTTTGATAAGCACCACTACCGAATTAAATCTTAAGTGCCAAAAATAGGATTCGGATCCCTACTCATTATTTCTGGAATCCCAGAAACTACGGGTTAATTGATTCACAGATTTCTCTCACGATCATTTAATATGTCAGGCAACGGTAAAGTACTGTGTTGCGCGCCAATGACCGATGCATAAAACCTTCGCATACCGCTCTGGTCCATGCTGCTTTACGCTCCAGCTATCATATTTTCTTCGTGCTGCTTTTTCTTTTTGTAGTCGATATGCTTTCATTTGTTCTTGCTGTCGGCACCTGATTGCATTCTTCACTTCTATCACTTACTCGAACTTGATCATATTTACCATGAAAAATTGCAACACTAGATACATAACCAATAATTTCAAGGTTATATGATATACAGAGATGCCCGGTACTAGGAGATCTTCCTTCAAGACATTCAATCATCATAACAAATTCGAATTATGACTAACAAAGATCTCATCTTCTACTGTTATTTCAGATATTCTCAGCAGGATATGTATTCTTCACTCTAGCTGGGGTCTTGGCGCACAACTGCCACCTCAACATGACAACATCGCCAGAAGAGTATGGGATCTACCTGTATTACCTGCGTCGTAAGTTCTAACATCAACAAAACATTTCGAAGTTTGTTCAAAAAACGTTTCTCGGTTGATGCAGATTCAGAATGCGGACCCGTCAACCTCACTTATCTAGGAATCAGAGATGTCCCTCATGATTTCGAGATCATCGTGCCGGACGTGTCTGCAGCAGCCGAAAGGACCTACATATTCTGCATTATCGGACTGATACTGTTTGGAGTGTGGTTCATCACATCGTTTTTCTCGTTGAGTATGTTGCTGTTTGGTATGGAGTTGAGTGGCTTAAATTTCACATATTTTAATTGTTACAGTTTCGATATGCACATCGTGCATTGGGCGATGCTGTATTGCAATTGGGATATACCCGTACGTCATCACGTTGTTCTTGGTGTTGATCTACACTGCAGTTGCCTTCGTATTTTACTTAATCGATTTCATACAAAGTTTCGTAAGTATAGAGCCGGGTTTCTTTAGAGCTCTTTCAGTAAACGAAAGTATTTTTAGGATTTAGATTTTGTACTTAGCTTGTTGGAGATCCAAAACAAAAAAGAAGTTGAACCATTCCTCGATCGACTTGATGAAATCCTTTTGGTTGTGCCTCCTCTATTGATGTGGCTGGTTGCTGGAATAGGGGTTCTGTTTTGGTTCATGTTCCTAACATTTGCCTTTGTCATGCTTGGCGTCGCAAGTCGTTTATGGGCAGAGAATAAACCGGCTCCTGCATATAACCGTGCCATGCAGCAAAGTCGAACGGTTGTCCCAGCGACAGCTCCTGTAGAGATGACCGAGGATTCAAGAGTAGTGCATCCTGGACCGACAGTGGCTGCAGTTCGCTATAATGATCCTGCAAGACAACCAAATGAACCTCTTCCTTATCATCAACTTCCCCCGTCAATGGTAGACGTCCGAAGGACCATCGAACCGCTAAAGAGTGGTCACGAGCCCGTACAACACCTTCAGGTTTCGCATGTTCCGTTGCACGACAATAACCATAACCATCTTCATGAGCATTCAGCTCCTCTTAGACCGAGTTCCAACGTCAACCCCTACACTGACAAACGGTTTTCCTATATGCCTGGGAATCCTCAGCCATTCTCGTACCTAGTGGGACCTCCTCCACATTCTAGTCCGAGGAGCTCGGTAAACATTCCGGAGGTCCGCAGCCAACTGCCATGGAGCTACTTCCCACCGGTGGAAGAAGCCGCGATGCCAAAACGGGTTACCTCCACTTTGACTGAGCATAAGGAGTTTCCCGGACAAGAGATTAGCGCCCCCATATCCAAACCTGGTGCCATAGACGATCGGTCAAGTGATGAAGGAAGTAAGTCTGCTTCAGCATTGGTGTATTCATCATTTTACAAAAAATTACATACTTTCTCATTTATTTTAGAATGGAGCGGTCCAGAGTATCGGTACTAAACTTCCTTCAGAGCACTTAATCGACCGAAACCAAAGATGCCATCAATTGCGATGCCAAACGAACGATCAGTCATTCTAACTTAGCCTGTACGAGTCTACTTAGTAAATCATCCCTTGGCGCTGTTGAGCAGCGTGAAGTGCAATTATAGCATGTAAGTCACTTATGTAAGCGAACGAATCGTTACAAATAAACCCTGGAGAACATCGAAATCAATGCAATTACTGATTGATGACTGCTGGCCGGTAGGCACTTGAGATCCAACAAACCAGGACCACCCAACACGGGTCTCGGAGTGCTGCACTTGAAATCGACGACGCCATTACATACGCTGAGGACAATTTCCTGATAAGGGAAGCAATTGGTCAACATTCAGGTGGTTTGTTCGTTATCGGCAGCGAGCTTGGTGGAGGTGACTCAGAAGTCGTTTAGATATTGAACTGACAGACGGGTTGGCAAGCGTAATCAGTAATCCGGGATAGATTAGGATTTACCGTTTTATTTTGGACTTATTTACAATATTTAGGGGATTTTGCTGTTTCGAGGTTCCGTGTGATTGTATTACTAATTGGCTGATGATTCGTGAAGACGGATATGCAAAAACTTAAAAAAACAACCATGAGCGAATTACGCTCTGCACTTGTGTATAGCACTTTTTTGAAGATAAACATTGCTTCGTTATCCATAATTCATCAGAAGCGCACTTTCAACTAAGCTGTCATTCTAAAAATAATCGTGTCAATCATAACTTTTTACCTTCAAGTAGTTTATTTTTAAGTATAGCTTTAGGTTATACTTACTCAATATAATTTTTGTACAGATACTCCATAAACATTTTGTTAACAACATATTACATTTCGTTTGCCGTAACAGTTCAGATTTTTTACAGGTGAGTTGATTTCACCTGCTTATAGATGAAAAAAAAAAACGCTTTCAATTTACTTAACCTAAATATATAACACATTAATCGTGGTGTAAGAAGATTTTACTATACCAGGAAGGAAGCTTCAGAATCATTTTCATAATAATATTTTGAATCCTGTGCAGAGGTATTACAACAGCAAGTCCACATTGGTACAGCATACAACATGGTGGCCTGAAAATTTGTTTGAAGATCAAAAGCTTGTTATTAAGACATAAAGTTTGATTTTCTATTAATAAGGGAATAGAGACATTTTACATATTTGTTATGTTTGGCTTGAATGCCCTCAATGTGGTTTTTGAAAGTTTAATTTGTATCTAGCTCGAGCGCTAGATACTTTACATCATCTGACCAAACTAACTAACTGCCCAGAGCATTGAAAAGGCAAATAGGCAGCTATGAAACTTTACTTATGGTGGATCAGATGGCAAGAATTTTCGGACGCCTTTTTATCACACCAGGTTTTTCAGGGGAAATGTGTTAGACTGCAGATTTTTCATTTTAATTAGTTTTATAATTTTACAAATGTTGTCTGTAATTACTTACGTTTCTAGTCTCTTTTAATTCTGTTTGTTCTGGCTGTCTATCTGTGTGTTAATGTATTAAATATTTCATTTGAACTTTAATAACATTGTGTTTGTACTTACAATTATCGTCGAATTCAATTTTTTCAAGATTTTATAGGAAATAATTTGTTGCACCACGTATCGTTTTTACTCCCGTTATCTGTCTATCGTTTTTGTTTTGTTTAGTGCGACCTCCACTCACTGCTGCGTAGATCGCAGTTTGTCTGGAAGGTAATCCCTTTTAGTGACCGGAGAATTGGTAGTGAAATCCGTGCGAAACAGCATTCTTCGACCACAACAACCAAATCTCCGACCTTCACCTTTTTGGTGTCGTCGAACCATTTTGTACGATTGCAGATAGTTGGGAGGTATCTCTTTATCAATTCCTTCCAAAACTAATCCAGCATTATTCGTATTTGGTCCCGATTAGTCCTCAGTGTTCGTCCGGTATCTGCCACCGGCTCCTGGAGAGGCTGAACTACATAACTGGAACTGAGCGTCAGGAAATGATTTGACGTAAGAGCTTCCTTATCCGCGATTCCCAAAGGTACAAACGTCAACGGCAGATAATTGATTATTCCTTCTACTTCAATCAAAAGGGTCTTAAACGTCTCCTCGTCTAGTGTTCTGTTGGTCGATAACACTGCGGAACACGTTTTTGTCTCCAGCACCAAAATACCGCTATTCACTTAATTAAGGGTTGCTGAATCCATTGCCGTTTTCAGAAATATCATAGCACGTCTAGTTTTTGAGATATCGACTGTTGAAAATGCAAAAAATGACTATTTCAGTCAACTTGCATGCAAGTTTGCCAGCTTGTAAGGTAATATATTGTCTTAATTTGCCACAGAATTCAAACTTTATGTGTATAACAATACTTATCATCAAAGTTTGTAATACTTTCGATACGGAAAAGTTATTTTTTGATGGTTTAGAGAATTGTTGTATTTTGCCATATAGAAGAAACGAAGAATTTTGTATGGAGACTGCAAGCATGTTGAAAAAATCGATTTAATCGAAATTTAATCGCGCAATTTCAATCATATTATATCTGAAATGAAAGTTCAAGTTCTATTTTGCATGTTTGGTGGATTAGATTACAAAAAAGTTTGATAAATTGTACTTTAAATTTCATGTAAACATTAATAAAACCAGAGTTTTATACAACTTTGGCGATCTGTAGCTAAAAATTGTGACGTGCTGGAACATTTCTGAGAATGGCACCAGATTCAGCAACCCCAAATCTACTAGAGACACATAATTTGGTCCTTGAGACACGCAAAAATGCCATTTTTGTTACGCTGTGTAATGTCTCCAACGAATTCTTTACTGTTCATACCATACATTTCCGCACGCCACCCATATGTGGAACAGCGGGAGTGTGTTTCACGATTGGTAAATGTCCCAGCCAAGGCACTATTTACCACCGTTGTTTCTGTGCGCAGCTCCTTACTAGCTCCTACGAAGTTCAGGCCCTGGTCACTGTAAATTTACAGCGGAGCTCCTCTTCTAGATATGAAACGCCTTATCGCCATTTTACACAGGGGGGAGTTCGAGAGCCAATTACGAATCTCGGATTCCGCACTTGCATGGATCTCCGGCACTTCCAGGGCTACGCGAACCCCTTCCTCAGCCGTGTCGGAACTGTTTGCAAAGCCGTCCATGAACAGTATGGCTCATAAAAAATGCGAAAATCATCATACCATGTTTTATGGTAGTTTTTAAAAGAAAAATTTGAACGAAACATAAAATTTATTCATTATTTGTATTGTTTAATTTGTTAAGACTCGGTGTTTTTGCTTTGGACATGATTTTTTACTTTCACCTCTCTAGAGAGGAGTTGGAAGCATACCTTCAAATTTTATCATGCGGTCATCGAGTTCAATATCTTTGTGATGAAAGCTCCTAAAACATCAACGATGAGACGAGATTCTTTATAGACCTTGTTTCCAACATTCGCCCATATCAAATAAGAACATTAGAGACCTAAACATACTTTCGAAAAAAAACGGATCATTTTGGAGAGCCGTGGTTAAACCTTCATATAAATGTGATAAGCGGCTTTATTTTGCTCAAAACCTATGAGCTAGTATTGATATAAGTTGTCTCTAACCGAAGTAACAAATTTCTTCCTCAAAAAATTGTTATAGACTTTCGTATTTATTTTTTAATAAACTTATACAAAAAATAAAGGCTTAAAAAGACGCAAATGCCCTCAAAACTATGACCCTGGCAAAATATTTTATTGTGATCATGAAAAACACGTTCTTTAAGAACTTCTTCATCCTATGATACCAAAAAACCTCATATTTTCTTGAGCTTGAGCTTGAGCTTGAGCTTGAGCTTGATTGGCCGCCCGTGGATGCTGCTCCAGTATCGCCAGATCAGCTGCACTTACACAAGGAACCAACCAGATGACTGCTTGGGACTAACAGACACCCTCAGTGTATAAGTTCTGGTGATCTTCTATTTTTAGGCTGTAATGGCGCCTGCCTCGTCAGAATGCAGACCAATGTGGGGAAGGGGGAGGAAATGATGTTGCACTTATACTAGCCCACTGTAGACCGTGGAGTCCGACTGCATCTACGTCAGTTCATGCGGAGTGTATGGATTGGGGGAAACGCATGGCAGAGAGGTTTGCTTTTGTGGTTAGCAGACTGCCTATGTATCAGGCGTAAGGAAAGGCATGCACGTGGATGAATGGAAGCGTTAGGGAAACGGTTTCTTGTCCGTCTCTGGTTCTAGCGTTTGCTATGAACGAATAGTTTGAGTGCGATAGATTTAGAATATGTTCATGACAGAAGCAAGGGACGGGCCTGGGATTGAACCCATGACCTTCTGCTTATGAAGCAGAAGCGGTAGCCATCAGACTACCAACCCCGTCTCAAAATAATGGAATCCTTCTGGTCGGCTTCGATCCCACGACTTCCAATACGCTAGACTGGGCGCGTTAACCAACTACGCCACAGAACGGGTACAGACAGGACAGATACCAAAAACCCTAAAATGTTCGACGATAAATGGTCATGCACAAATTACGTCACGTTCCAAGGGGGGAGGGGGTCAAGCCAAGCGTGACAAGTCATAGAAAATTTTCGAAGGACTCATACAAAAAACATGACAAAGGGGGGGGGAGAGTGGTGCCGAAAAAGTCGAAATTTAGCGTGACATAATTTGTGTACCATCCCTAAAGTATGAGTTTTGAAGGTGGAAAGTTTATCACCAGAGTATACGATAATCAGATGCTGTTTCTAACTTTGAGTGACAAAACCTTTAAACTTCTATGCTTTATACCAATATTTATTATGAAAAAAAATATGACAAAAATTGTCCTACATAGCGAAGTTATGTCAGAATATAGAACAGTAATCAGAAATTACATTCACTAACAAAACAATGAAAATAAATCTTGCTGATGCTAAATTCACGTTCTTCCATTCATCAGCATTCCTATTTTTGATATATTGGGCTGAGCATGGTGAACATGTAGACCCGAATGTTGCAACATCCATTACGAATTCCTGTATCGGATCTTCTGGGTTCTCTCGCCACAAGAAGCGCTGAGATTGCCGGTCCTCTGGTCGAATCAGAATCTGGTGGAACATTTTTTTAATGTCGCTTAATGTGGTGGCAACTTGTCGCTAACGAAAACGGAACAATACGGATGGCAGGGATGTGAGTAAATCAGGGCCCTTGAGTAACGTAGAGTTCAAAGAGACACCGTCAGTTTTTGCTGCAGCATCCCATACCACTCTGACTTTTCCAGGCTTGGTAGGGGTTTGTACCATCGCTAACGGCAAATATCAGCCTTTTCTTGGATCGCTGTTACTAGATTCTACTTCGGTCAGTTTGTGAGAATACCCTTTCAACTGATTATCAAGGATTTGTTGACGAGCTTTGTACGCTTCGGTTTCTTGGCTAAACTTCGTTCCAGGCACATCAACCGCTTCTCGACCATGGATGTAGCCGAATTTCCATAACTGTCCACCGGAAGCCCATTGAGATATTCGAATTTCTGTGCCATTTTTCCATACTGCAAGGATTGTGGTGGAAGGTTCGAACTCTCCACTTTTTAGTACAAATTTCAGCGAGTGTTTTTGATTCTTATCAACGGCGGAGATTTCTAGCTGCACGTTTTGGGAATCCCTTTCAGTTGCTTAAAATTGCTGGTCCACCGCGAACACAGCGGCTCGGAATCGCCATCAACACCAAATTCGTCCACTAAGGACTTCTCCCTCAATGTGTACGATGATCCATGGTCGAGAAATCCCTTTCAGTTTGCTTAAAATTGCTGGTCCACCGCGAACACAGCGGCTCGGAATCGCCATCAACACCGAATTCGTCCGCTAAGGACTTCTCCCTCAATGTGTACGATGATCCATCGTCGAGAAATGCCAACGTGTTGATCGATACCTTTTTCCCGTATAAAGTTACCGGAAGTATGCGAAAAAGCACCGGGCATGGTAGCTGTCAATGAACGTTTACTGTTGCTCACGGAACGGAAGTGGTCTGTTCTCTCGTTGACGTTGTCGCTTCGGAAGTCGGTGTTTGAGGGTTTCCAGGATGCAGTAGCTGATGATGACGCGCTATACAATCATTTTCACCGCATTCTATGGCTTTACACGGGCGCTTGCCATGGGGAATCAGGCAGCGACGGAAAGACTCAACTGTTGAGCAGTCTTCCAGTGAATCTCCAGCGACAATTTTTTAAAACTGATGCAGTCCTTAACTTTGTGTTTGTCCTTCTTACACATTAGGCACGGCTTCGGTTGATAGACCGCTCTTGCGCCAACGCTTTCCTTCCTGACGTTACGATCGGCGTGCTGTTCAGATTCTGATGACAATGCGAATCCGTTCTCCTTGCTTTTAGGTTTATCCACATTCCGCTAAGGTTCTACGTAGAGTGTGACGTTGCTTGCTGTCGATACAATCTACGTACTGAAAGCGCAAATCCACCACTAGAACTTGTCGTTGGTACAAAGGGGTCGTCCATAAATGACGTAGCTTTTTATGGGGGAGGGGGGGCTTCACGAATTTGTGACGATGTGTGACGAGGGGGAGATAGGGGTCCTAGCTAGTGGTCGTAGCATTTTGAATCACGTCGGTAAAATAAACGGCGCTGAAAAAATGCCATACAATTATATTTTTAACAAACTTCTTTTTTCATTGTTTGACTTATAAAGCTGGGTTCTAAAGTGATGATTCAGCTTCAAAACATTCATATGACAAGATTGGAAAAAATATAAGAAATTTTATATTTTCTGTAGTGCAATCAAACAGATTTTTTTATGCTTTAAATAATTTTGTGAACATTATATTCATGTAATAATAAATTTATTTATAAATTAAGATTAAAGATAGTTAAATTATTTAAAAATCAAGGTTTAACAACTTGGAAAACATTGTTTGTTTTATTCATATTTTCTGTTAGAGCATATTTCTTTAAACATATGTTCGTTTTGGCAAATATTATATTAAAACAAGATATTCATTCCGTGAATTATGCTCTCAATGTTGCAGAAGATCTCCTCCCAATCAACTCATCGATTTGTTTTGATATATCAATGCTCTTGATAGAATAGCCTGAATAAAACTTGATGGAAAAGCCTGGACGACAGATTCGATTGTTATCGAAATTTTTCTATCATTCAATTTTCTTAATAACTCGGTAATTTGAAGATTATTTTTAGTATTTATTTGTTTCGTTATAGTTTGTATAAGATTATTTCAGTATGGGAAACGATAATGAAGATATGCTGAAATATCAATAAAGTTGAATAACTTGTACAATTATCGCTAAGATTTTCTGAACATTTCAAATATTACAAGTGTAATCTTTTCTACATCTGGCACCTGATTGCTTAATGGATTTGAATTTGGATGATAATGACAAATGATTTCAAATCAAATATATCTTATCTTGATCATTTTCATTGAAATCTATTTCCTAACAACGAATAATTAAAAAAAAAAACAAATCTCTAAAACAATTAAATTTCTTTTCAACATATTATAAAATCTATTGTACGATTGTACTCCAACTCGTTACTGTTAGCTTCATCAATCCAATCGAAGATTTTTCCTTTTTTCTATATATTCAGCTGTAAACTAATTTTTCATGGTAACAACAGCAAAAGTAATACAATTTAGCCAACAAATTAAACATGAAAATTCATTTAGAACTGTTTTCCAAATTACTTTCGAGCGCTACTGCAAATCAAACATTTATCCTTACGTTTCAGTCAGTAATTAATATCAAAATCTGTATTGAACTTTTGAATTCCAATTTTTTTTAACCCAGTTGCTAAGGAAAATAAATAAAAAAAATATAGGTATTTTCCAAGGGGGGTATCAGCATTGGTGACGAAATGCTACGAGGGGGGGAGGGGGTGTAAAAAATCAGTGAAAAAATGCTACGTCATTTATGGACGGCCCCAAAGCCCAGTCCAGCTAGATATTCGCCGGTAGCTTGTCCACTAGTTCTGGCAGCAGAGAAAGGTTGGATAAATGGCCATCCATTCCCGTAGTCTGTAACTGACTGCAGACATTTTGAACCACGAGTCCGAAGCTGATAAGGCTCTCCAACTTGTACGCTTTGGGAGCTGGTGTTGCAAGAACTTTGTTCATTAGGCACTTCACTACTAGTGTCGACCGTCCATAGAGGGTTTTCAAGGTCACCATGATCTGGGGTACAGTTGACGGATGGTAAAGATGCCCTCGCACTGCCTCCATAGCGTTCCCATTGAGGCAACGTTGAAGACGCATGAGATTTTTGTCATCACTATAATCACACATACGCGTCGAATTATTGTAGCTGCTCACAAATAATGGCCAGTCCATCGGATAGCTGAAAAATTCTGGTAGCTCATTGGTTTTATATACGTGTAATTTATATAAGCTAAAGGATATCCTAGGAAATAAACAAGTTTTCTCAAGATAACTCAATATTGAAAGATGTTGTTTAGTTGGCAGTTCAAGCTATAGAAGATCGAGTGCCTGGTCGATCACTTGTAGGAATGTTTGTAGGAATCTATACAAAAGATCTTCTTCTTTTAGGTACTGTACATAACAATTCGTTACCCTCCAATTCGCATCAGGAGATTCGCATGGCTTTTTTCGTTCTTGTTCTGTTTGACTTCTTTCATCCTTACTGTGTGCTCGTTCTACATCGTTCTCATCGCTTGACGTTCTCGTTGACAGTCGCCGCTTCGTAGTGGTTTGGAATTCATCATCTGCCGCACTATCATTGCTGTTGCCGTCGTCGTCGTCGTCTTCATCGCCATCGTCTACGTCATTTTGATGCTGTTGTATCGGTTGATTATCATCGTGATTCGCTTGCTCGGTAGCAGTACTAACAGAGCTGGATTTCTGTTGTTTTTCGGTTGATGTTGTGTTAGATTTTTCGCCTTTCGGGTAGGTAACGAGTGAGGGTTGGTTGTTGATCGTGATGTAAGTCGGCACCGGCTTCTCCATTCGCATACGCACTAATCTCACTCCGTTCGGCGTTCCCGAAAAATAATTTCTCCACACTTCATTGCTGATGGAGATGACTTTGCCGTACTGTCGCAGGTAGTCGGATATCGTTGAATTTGGCATCTGAGGTGATAGATCGTGGATCCTAATGGTAGTTGTTGGGCCATCCACGTATACGTGTACGAGATGCAACAAAATGTACAAATGAACTCAGAAAAAAAAAGAGTTTTATGCGAGGAAACTCATCAATCTGACGATTTTATCCACCGTGTGTTGCAGGTTTGATGTAATTTGTATGAATAAACGAGTTATTACGTGATTTTTTATGTGACTTTTGGTTGTCTGGGGTACGAGTATAAAAAAGATTGGGAACCCCTGATAGATTTGATTGTGAAGCGAATGGTACAACCATCGGATTCACATGTGTAGCAGTGACCTGACCTAAACCTACAGCCTGACTTACTGAACAACTAATCTGAAAATGCACCTGTATGTCTACCCCCTAACCTGCCTGTGTCGAAGCATGCAAGTTGGATATTCTGCCTATGGAATTTCGGCCACGAAAAACGTTACTGTTCATCTGCCTGGTACGAGCCTGAACGTGTTACCTATGTGATAGGTCACAATCATGCATTTGCCTTTTTGTATTTTCCTTTTTTCGCTTTGTTGTATTTTTTCCATTTTTTTGTAAATAATTATGCTTTAACTCTAGTTTGAATGTAAATATCCTAATATTTATATACATATTAGGATATTTACATTCCTACATATATTGCTTATCCTAAGATACCATTTACCCGTAATAAAACAAAATGAATTAAATAAAAAAATGTAATGAATTTGTTAATATAAACAATTATTATTAAAATTCATTGGCTTTTTTCGGTGAATACAATATCTATACTCAGAGTGATAGGGAGTAACGAAAGTAATGAAATGACAAGATGGATAGAATCGCAAGCGAGCGACGAGAGAAATGAATAGAAGTTGAAAATTTGTTTTAACAGAGGGCCATATGTGTGAACAACACAATCGAAACGACAAATCGTTGCCTAACGTCCTGGTCTTGAACGGCTAGATGTTGTAGTGTTGGTCATAGGGTTGTCGCAAAATCTCAATTAATCGATTAGTTGGTAATCGATTATAGTCCAAGAATGCCGATTATCGATGACGATTAATCGACTAGTATTTTTCGATTAATCGAATTAATCGACATTTTTTCTGTAAATATGAGTTCTTACTGCCATAAGGTACACCGGAGTAAGCTAAACGGGTCGGGAAAAATGAAATACTAAGTTTTAAACATGATGCCAATAAGTGTTGGCAGGTTTTTCGTTCCTTAAAGTTTGTTACATTATTTAGCACAATGTTTCTGTAGTAAAATTTTACATTTCATGTAACCCCAGCCGTTCTAACTTGCCCGAAATTTAATTGAAAAACAATTTTGAGAATTGCTCCCAATCCCTCCCTCTCCCATTTTTCATGATTTTTATTAATGAAATGAAGAAAAAACCCACATAGAACTGACCCATGCAGAACATACATGAATGAGCTTCGTAGAAAATTTTTGTTTTGCTTCCCTTATATCTGGAGAATAATTTGATCGAATTTCCATTGATATTTTGTGTCATGATGCATTGTAAATTGTAGGGAATAATTAAAAGAATTTGTAAAACAATTCGTATTTATAAGAACCACTTGAATGTTTACGGGATTGTAACAAAATTTTAGGGATATTTTGAAATGAGTTTCTGCATGATTTTCAAATGAACGTTTGATTAATTTTTCAAGAATTTTAATACCTATTAAAAATATTTAGATTGACTCGGGAATTTCTAGCTAACATCGGCAATATTCAGTTTTCTCAGGTTAGCTCTGTTTAGTTCCTTCAGGATTTTCTACCTTCTGAATATTTTTTCCACAATTCTGCTAGGAGCAAAACGGCAAAGATTAATAGAATTTTTACTTTTTACTATTAATCCATTCGTTTTTTTCACATTCAAACTATCCCGGCATACTGCGTTAATTATAACACACAATTTCCTAAAGTTATCTTTAAAGTTTATGGATTTTTTCCTCGCACGAACGCGCCGGAGTCCTGGACAACTGCATTAGTAAAAAAAAAATGCAATTTCTTTGACCCATTGCCATGTCAACTCTTGACCAGGACTGGTATAGCACTGCAACTTTTTAGTTCATTCCTGAAAAAAAAGACACCAAACTGGAACCAGAAAAAACAATAAAAAACCAAACAAAAATTAAGAAAACAAAGAGAAACTTAACAAGAAATAAGGGATATGAGATCGATTTATCATAAAATCTGACAAGGAATTCCTTCAAGAGTATCTTGAAGATTTTTTTGCATTGCTCGTGACATTACCATAAGTGTTACTTTTCTTATTATTTGGTATGCATTTTGTCATGATTTTCACTAGGAATTTCATCTGAATATAAATAAGATTTCCCAGTCATTTTTCTAAGGATGCCTCCAAAGAAACATCAAGGGTTTTTTTCAGAAATTATCAGTAAATAAAATACCGAATTTAGTACCATACCATTTGATTCCACTACAGTTTGTATCCTTTGACAGGTACGCGTATTTCGACCTCAACTGTAAGGCCGTCTTCAGTGTCGTGTACTAGACTCGACTTGGAAATTTATAAATTATTTTTTAAATAAATCTGGGGTAAATTCTAAAGAAATTTTAAATGACGAAAACTAGACGCACGGTAAATAGTCACATAGAACGATACGAGGCGATATTAACATGACATTTGTAAACACAGTTTTTGAGTAATTTTTTGTTATGCATAACAAATTTTAAATTTTTCTCTGCGTACGACGCTTTGTATTGGTATACTAGTTCGCTTTAAATTATTTGGAAAAAGTATGCAATTATTTGAAGTGCAAATTTCTTTTTAAATACACGGGAAATTGTAGCTTGACGGTAGTTTAAAAATGAATTTCTTTATAGTTTTGACCCGTGAAAATGTTCAGGCAAAACAGCTGGAGAAATCTTCAAAGAAAATCCCTGAGGAAGTGTTGGATAAACTTCTAGAATTAAATCCTTTAAGAATTCATTTATAGAATTTCAATAATAAAATAGGGGAGAATATTAATGGAAACTTCTGGCAGAATTCACCGTTGAATTCTTGGAGTAAGACCTGGATATTTCTCCTTTTCCTCATGAAATCTGGATGTTTTTTGATGTATTTTGTTAAGATTTTTCACATCATGCATTGAGGGTGAAAATGGTCAATGACTTTGAAACAATTACAGTAGGAATTCTATCAGCACCTATTAAGGACTCTTTTAGGAATTCCACCAGGGATGCTACCGACAGGATTTTTTTAGGGAATTTTCCCATAATTTCACCATTTTTCATGCTTTCAAAGATTCCTCCCAAACATATTTTTAAATTATTTCTAGATCGCTTTCAAAGATTCCTCCATGCATTCTACAAGGATTTGTTCCAGATATTTCTCCCAGGCTCCTTCAGGATTTTTTACAGAAATTTCTCCCAGAATTTATCTCAAGATTCCTCACAGAATTTCCTTGAAAAAATTCTCACAAGAATTCTTTCAGGGAGTTTTCTAGAAATTCTCATAAGATTCCTCCAGCAAAACTTCCAAGGAGTCCTCATGTAACCCCTCCGAAGATGCCTCCATGAATTCTTCAAGAAATTTCTTTTGGAAATATTACAGGAAATTATTATAAATTCTGCTTCAGAAATTCTCAGTAGATTTTTTCAGTTATTTCCTTCGCGATTTTTTTTTCATAGTCCCCTAGGCATTTTTGGTCAGCAGTTTCAATTTTTTACCATAAAGAAATATTTAAATCCCTGTAACTTTTTTGTTTCTCAATATATTTGCACCACCACAAGTTCTCAAAAAACTTCTATTTTAATAATCTGTATTGGTTTCGCTCATTGGTCATCTGGATCCGGAGATATTTCAAAATACCTTGGCTTTGGGACCGACGAGTAGCCATGACCCACGTTAATATCTCAAGTTGTTTTTTCTTATTTTCGGTAATTGGCTTTTCATAACTATACTTTGACGAGAGTCTGTCGTAAAAAATGAAACAAATCGGTGCAACCGTTTTTTTTTTTTTTTTTGATAATAAGCTTTTATGTTTTTGGTACCACTCCGGCCGTTACAAGATCTTGAAAACTTATAAAACATCATATTGAATTTTTTAGATTTCTCTCAACCGATTTGAATGATTTTTTCAGAGAAGCTCCTCATTACCTGACATTATATAGCCCACATTTTTTTTAATCGTCTTAAAACAAAATGGCAGCCTGAGAAATTTTATATTGGACTCCATTTTTTTTTCTTTTTTTGAGGACTTGTGAAAAAGAGTTGCAAAAATATCGAGAAACAAAAATGTTGTCGCGATTTGAAGATTGTTTTGTGGTGAAAATATGAAGCTGCCGGTAGAGGGGTTAAGAATTATGTTTGGAATTATTTGAGTCGTTTTTGGTTTGATGCTATAGATTCTCTTCTTCAGATTTTACTATGAATTTCTTTTGAGATCCCTCTAAAAATTCCTGCAAGTATTTAAATAATTCATCCAAGGATGCTTTCATAAATGGCACTAGTAGAACTTTTAGGGATTGCTTATGGGTCTCCTTCTAAAGTTTCTTCAGAAATGGCAGCAAGTATTTTGTTTGAAATTCCTCAAGGGAAGAAGAATTCTTTCAAGAATTCTTTTAGAAATTTGTTTAGAGATTTCTCCAACCATTGCTTCAAAAATATCACTTGGCTCCTCCAAAACATTTCCTGTGGTTCTCTCAAGAGTTCCTCCAGGAATTTCATCAGGAGTTAAAAAAATCCTCCAAGAAATTCCTACGACTTTCTTTTATAAGCCTTATTCTAGGAATCGTTTCAGATTTTTTTCAAGGGATTCTACCCGTTTTTTTACAGTAATTCCTCCTAAAATCGGCCAGAATTTTCTCAAGTTTTTTGTTTTTATTTCAGAAATCCCCTATTTGTTCTTGCAAGATTTCCATGTAGCCTACCGATAATTCCTCGACAAATTCATCCTGAAATTCATTCCAGGGTTTCTTTAGTAAAAAAACAACAAGTATTATTCCTAAAATTCTTTGAAGAATGCCTGTAAAAATTCATCCATTACATTGATACATCTGAAAACTCCTCTTGAAATTGACAGTTTTTTTTTTCTTTCGGAATTTCTCCAGTTATTTCTTCTGTTTTCTTCAAAAATTTCCTCCAGATTTTTTCCTGGAATTCTTTCAGTAAATACTCCAAGAATTTCTGCAAGAAATCCGCGGAAAAGTTTTTATTAGGTATCCTGTTTGAAATCGTAGAAAAAATCTCTTAGTAACGCCTGGAGAAATTTGTGAAGGAATTCTCGCAGGAATCCTAATAGGATTTTTTGGGGGAATCCCTTGAACAATTTCTAAAAAAACAGAAGGAATCTGTGGACGGCTCCTGGTGGAATTATTGGAGGACATAATGACATAATGATCCATGGCCAATTAATTGAAAGACAATATACTGCTGTGAATCGCAAGTGAGTCCCATCCATCCATCCAAACGATTACTAAAATAAGTTCAGGAGATTGAAACATGTTTGGATATCAACGAAACTTTCACAATTTGCTTACCATTCTGATACCTTTTGAGATAAATATTAAGGTGAAGATGCATCGAAGCCAAACCTCAAATATTCAAGAGCACAAATCTAGAGAGCCAGATAGCGGTTTGAACTGAAAACTTAATCGATTGGTCACTCGCTAGTGGTGACCTGAGACGAGACTCGCGGAGACGGTCTTCTTTTGACGTTGGATAACGTCTTACGGCAACATATGGGGGTACAATTCAGAAAAACGAAAAATTGAGCATGTAACGAAAAATGGTCAGGTTTTGACCGCTAATAACTCAGTCATTTATCGATAGATTTTCAATATTTATCCATGAATCGATTGGAAATTTATCTACGCGTCGATTCAAATGGAGGACACTATTGATTATTAGCAACAAACTATTGAAATAGCGTAAAACGTTGACCCCTTTCTTATCTAACCAATCACGTTCAAGCACATTTTTCGGTTCCGCTTCCCACTATAAAAGCGTACCGCACCCTGCTTCTTCCCTCATTCTTCTTTTTGCGGTCGGACTGTGAACACGGTCGGGCGAGTCATTTTCGCTTTGCCTTTGCACCCGCCTCACAGTTCAATTTGTGTCATTGGAAGAGGAAGACGCAAGATTGATTTGCGGCGGCGATGACGATCGCTTTGGAACTTCTCCGAGCGGCAAACTACTGCCGCTCGGAAAAGCGCTCAAGCCATCGTCATTGCCACCGCAAATTTATCCGCGCTTGCAGATTTCGACTCGTGATAAATTCAGCTTCGGTGGTCAAGAAGTAAGCCCGCTAGGAACGAAATACCGCAGGCCCTCTGAGTTGCTGATCCAAGGAGCTGCTGCTAATCGAGCGTCGGATTGGTGAAATCGCACAAGATTTCAAGAGTGAGCATCGTTTCCAGATTTCGATTTATGCCCGGTGATCCACAACCCGCTGGTCTTGTGCGCCATCCACGTCTTGAAACATTTAGCTGGTTCGTCGTATAAGCAAATCGGCGCTTTTCAGGGCCATCAAATGTGTTGAAAAGAGTTAAAAGAATAATATTCCCGACCTTATTACATCTTATATTTCTCAATCAATCTCACAGCTTCAAACTTTAATTTGTCATGAATAATTGATGGCACGACAATTTGATACTGTATTCGCGGATGCAGCTGCAGTGCCGTCGGGGTGAGTGCTCTACATTTAACAACGATTGTAAAATAGAGTGTCATTTCCAACAGCTTCTTAGACTTGCCATATTTTATGAGAACATATGTAACAAAATTGCGACATATTTAGAATGCTTCTGAAAAGAAAATCTCATAGAACAATTTTCATCATTTTGGCACCTAAATTTTCCTTCATACTAAATAAACTATTGATTATCAATAGCTAGCCATTGACTATTGGAAATCTTTCTACGAATCGGCTCCTATAATTAAAACTATTGATTTTCATAAATAAACTTTTGAAAAATCGATAAATATCAAGGCATGTCTTATTTTCCATAGAAAAGCACATTTTTCTTGTGTAGTCCTAGCACAGACATCATTGCTCGATATCTTAGCCACTTTCGTCATGCAAAGGGAAACGCCCCTTTCGGTCTTCTTCTTACTCCTCTTTATTCTATCGTTTTCAGTCAAAGCCAACCAAGCTTTAATGAGCCCCGCGCACATCAGTCAATCGTCGACCAGCAATTGGAGAAGGACTCCTATCGGAATAAATTTTACACATTCGTCGCTTCCGCTGCTTCTGCTCTTGTTTATTCCCAATCCAAGCTAAATGCTGCGGGTTCCGCGAAATCGCTCATCATGGCCATGGGCATCCAGCTAGACCATTAAATTCGTGGAGAACGCGTCTAGAAACCTTGAAAATTGCCGTCGGAGGAGTGAGAAAACCAACGAAAACAAGAAAGCACAAAATTACCGACCGCATTTCGATTTAATCGTCTTTGGTAATCTTTTGGTGTGTTTCTGTCTAACAATGGATTGACAACCCAGTTCGATCGACGGTGACTAGCCCCAACCGTCCATTTCAGGACGACCATTTCATTTTGAAAGAGTTGTGAGAATTTTCCACCGTGAAGAGCGACATTACTGGTGACTGGATGTGATTGATTCAGATTTTGGTCAGTAATTTGCATGCAATCATTTATCACGGCTAAATAATGCTTCGCGAGAATCACAGTGTTAAGAAATAAAATTCCCATTGTGCGCGCGCTGACAATCGTCGACAGTGTGTGCATGAGTCGGATAAATCGCGAACGGCACTTGAATGAAGAATCCATTACCTCGCATTTAGTGATGACTGTCGTCGCATGCTAGAGCGATCAGTATCAACTTGGCGAACAAAGAGCTAAAACCTATCAGCAACAGCTTTGTTGACGTTTTGATTTGGTAAGAAATTGTCGAATCGAAATACACACACAGAGAAGACTGCAAAAATGCTACCGCCGCCCGACCTCTGCGACGGGTACCTAGATAAAACTTTGTTTGCCATTTATCTCCGTTGAAAACTTATCATTCGAAATTACAATTGATAACTAAATTATTTAATTAATCAATTGTGGCCCTGTAAAGGGTTGTTGTTTGAAATTGTGCTTCAATGCAATTAGAGCGCGTTCGCCACGGATACGACGAGCCAGCTGGATGTACTTCGGCATGATGGTGACACGCTCGGCGTGGATCGCGTACAGGTTGGTGTCCTCAAACAAACCAACCAGTTAGGCCACGCTCGCTTTCTGCAGGGCCATGATGGCCGAGCTCTGGAATCGCAGATCGGTCTTGATCAAGAAGTCCTGCGCGATTTCACGGCCAGATGCTGGAATGGCAACTTGCGGATCAGCTGTGCCGCACACGATCCGCAAACTCTGCACCAGTTATAATGTAGAGCTGGGCTTGTCAGATGATTATGGTGACATCTACGCTGCCGAGATCACTACAATGAATTGTCGGGCACTACTGGTTTATCTTTACATTTCCCCGGATAGAACGAAGAAGCAGAAGAAGTTCTTCATGGCGCGGAATTTGTTCAAATACCTAAAGGAGACCATGCCAATCATCGTGACAGGAAACTTCAACATCGATTTGAGCAAAGAGGAGAACATGGAGTTAGCGGACTTCATGGACAAGTACTTAAACCTCAAACTGGCTTCGGAACGCACTAAAGCAACCAATCTTAATGGATCATGCGTGGAACTAACGTTCAACCGGAATATTTGTCTGGAGAGCAAAAGTTACCGCTCATGCTTCTTCTTCCATCGATCGTATGAAAAGGTCGAAAAGCAGTGTTGGGTCGAAAATTGGTGCTCTTCCCCTAGAAATCTTTCATAAGTTCGTGACGGTCTCAAGCCACGAATTAGAAGAAGCTAACGTTATCCAACGTCAACTTGGCGGTCGTATCTTGGAAACAACCTCTTACTTTTTTTTCTGCGATTGCTGAGTTTTTTCTTATTCCACTCTGTGTTTATATCAATCTTGCGCAAGCCGTTCGAGCCCTCACATGAACATCTCGGCAAAAACTTTTGAGCTTGCATCACATCGAAGCATAAACGGCATTTTGAGTGAAATTTCATACCAGAAAACGTAGCAGACATTAAAAATAACTAGCCTTGTCTTTAGATTTACCAGCATCTTTGGAAAACCTGCTCCGATGACTGAGGTTTTTAATAATAGTTTATTTTGAATACAATACTTTTCACTTTTTCAGCCATGAAAACGAGGGGCTGCATTTGACGTTTCGTGACAGCT
Source organism: Aedes aegypti (assembly GCF_002204515.2). Lineage (NCBI taxonomy): Eukaryota > Metazoa > Arthropoda > Insecta > Diptera > Culicidae > Aedes > Aedes aegypti. Next base: position 124,834,600 of record NC_035108.1, on the reverse strand, counting down.
AAATCTGGGTTGCATATGACGTTGATGTTTTTCCTCTTCGCGAGTCTCTCTCAGGTGGTGACCAATCGATTAGGTTTTCAGCTTGAACGGCTATTTAGGTCTCTAGGTTTGTGCTCTTGAAAATTTGAAGTTTGGATTCGATGCATCTTAACCTTAAGATGATCAAAACACCGTTAACTTTTGTATAACACGTAACAAAACTATGCAGTGGGGCTGTAATGAGGTTACATTTCAATAAGGGACAATTCGACTTGGTGTATTTTTTTTACAAATTTTACCAAACAAAATATGTAGTCTCGCTAGTGTAGCTGAAAGATCATAGGAATATATTTTGAAAACTTGTATAAACTAAAATTAGACAAAAATGCAGATGGGACTGCCTTGCGATTCACGGCAGTATAGGACTAGGACTGTGTTTATCGAACAATTCTGGCACCGATGATCTTGGAAAACGACAATTTGATGCTAATGCACAGAGAATATCAAAATGAATAACTGCTAGATCTATTAACATATTCGTGGTTTTATGATTGCCTGTGCGATAAATTTACGTGCACAACCTCACACAACATAATGTTTTACAGGAAAACATCACCGTAGTTTGACTTGGACAATTTATTTTGGAAAAATCGATAAATAATCGACCGCAGTTAATCGATTATATCGATTATTGAGTGAGCCAGGTATCGATGAAAAATTAATCGATTAGTGAGTCGATTAATCGATTAATCGAAATAATCGATTAATTTGCGACAACCCTAGTTGGTCACTACTAACACTAGACAGGCAAAAATTTGTCGCCTCGACCTGTTAACTATATTGTTCGGCGTATGTAACAGTTCTTACGATCGTTGGCATATTTTCGGAGATTGATACGAAATTGACGTTACTTATTGGATTTTCCGCGTCTAATATCGCATACCCCTAATTTGCCCAAGTGATCATTCGAACTGAAGTTAGATTTCTTTGCCAATTATATTCTTATATATTTTTGCCTGTCTAGTGTTAGTAGTGACCAACACTACAACATCTAGCCGTTCAAGACCAGGACGTTAGGCAACGATTTGTCGTTTCGATTGTGTTGTTCACACATATGGCCCTCTGTTAAAACAAATTTTCAAATTCTATTCATTTCTCTCGTCGCTCGCTTGCGATTCTATCCATCTTGTCATTTCATTACTTTCGTTACTCCCTATCACTCTGAGTATAGATATTGTATTCACCGAAAAAAGCCAATGAATTTTAATAATAATAAAGTCATACGGTGATTAAACCTTATAAATGTAATATAAACAATGTAAATTTGAATTTGAAATCCTCCCGAATAAACCCCTGGTATCCCACCATCAAAATCCTTCCCAACCATATATGCACTGATGCATCATGCCCAATACCAACTGTGCGAAGGCAAATCCCTCCCGGGAAATGTTCCACTGATGGGGTTTGCTGCATCATCCTAAGGGATATAAAAAGGATATGCAGGCCAAGGAAAGGATCCTTTTGGTAACAACAATTCAGACAGTTAAAGTGTTCCGCGGTTTCAAACCGAATCAATATATTCCACAGGAACAAAAATTAATAGTTCGCGCCGTGAGTGCTGGGTGAAGTGACCCGTTCATCCGGAGATTAGTGCGTTTCCGGTCTCTTTAACCCGGACGAGGGGAAAGACATCCCAGCGTGAGATACGCCCCTCTGGTGGAGCCCAGACGACACGCAGTGGAAGCAAGCTCTACGTCGATTGGCGCAAGGACGAAACCTGAAAATCCAGGTTCCCAGTTTTGTCAGCAACCACCGCATTCAATTGAAAATAAGGTGCAGGTAATCCCTTTTCTAACCCTTTGAAATCCCCATATTAATATTAAATAAAACTAATCAGTGAAAGATAAATTGAATTTTGGTGTTAGAGTATAATTATTTAACGGGCAATCCCCTTTCCGCAACCTCTAATATCGTGCAAATTGAATTCGCGATACAAGTGTGGGAAGTGAGTCCACCCCAGTAATGATTCTCCCGGATAGATTCTGAGAGGGCTTAAATGTAAATAGTTTTGAAAATTGTATCCCATAAATTAGTTTTTGAATTTTGAATTGAAGTTCTCTTATAGTTTTCCTTAGTGTTAGTTTTCTAGTCTAGTTTCTTTTTCATCTTCTTATTATTATTCTTAAAATTTATATTGAAACTAGTGGTCCCGGCAAACTTCGTCTTGCCATCAAGGAGGCTGTTGTTAAACGTCATGTCCATCCCCCATAGAAAATTGCAGATTAGTTTTCTTCTGGTAAACAGGCGCGGTAAATGGCTGGGCATGGCGTACCATTGGTACCTCGCGTACCTGCAGGAATAAAATAGACCCCTTTGTGCGGTCCTTAGCCTCTTGCCCAGCAACACCTATCCCTACCTCCTCGTGGTACTGGCCGGGGTACGAGTAACCTTGGGGAAGATCGGGTAACCAACCCCCGGTGAGAACTTTGGTCGTATGCTGACAGGGAAGGGGGGGTTTGCTTTTGCAAACCTGGAGCGTCTGTACTCCACGTTAGGAGCGGCTCACAACAGCGTCTGTTCCCCATGTCAGGGGCGGCTGATCATCGTCCGAGTGCCAGAGAAGGACTCTAAGCTAAACTGCGCACTATGGCCCTCCGAACATTTAGGGGGAATGGTCCTCCGGAAATCTAGGGGGTTGGTGTCAGGCCCTGCAAGCCAACCGTAAAAACACATCAGCACAGGAACGTCAACGAGAGAATACGGACCGGAACAATCGGCAAAGACCACAGCGACGAAAATGGACTAGCGATTGGAAACTCGGTACGTGGAACTGCAAATCTCTCAACTTCATTGGAAGTACTCGCATACTCTCCGATGCACTGAAGACCCGCGGTTTCGACATCGTAGCGCTGCAGGAAGTGTGCTGGACAGGAGCATTGGTGCGAACGTTTAGAGGTAATCATACCATCTACCAGAGCTGCGGCAACACACGCGAGCTGGGAACAGCTTTCATAGTGATGGGTGATATGCAAAGGCGCGTGATCGGGTGGTGGCCGATCAATGAACGAATTTGCAAGTTAAGAATCAAAGGCCGATTCTTTAACTTCAGCATAATCAACGTGCATAGCCCACACTCCGGAAGCACTGATGATGACAAGGACGCATTTTACGCGCAGCTCGAACGCGAGTACGACAGTTGCCCAAGCCACGACGTCAAGATCATCATAGGAGATTTGAACGCTCAGGTTGGCCAGGAGGAGGAGTTCAGACCGACGATTGGAAAGTTCAGCGCCCACCGACTGACGAACGAGAACGGCCTACGACTGATAGATTTTGCCGCCTCCAAGAACATGGCCATTCGTAGCACCTATTTCCAGCACAGCCTCCCGTATCGGTACACCTGGAGATCACCTCAGCAGACAGAATCGCAAATCGACCACGTTTTGATCGATGGACGGCACTTCTGGTGATGGTGAAACTGCGCCCAAAACTATTCGTCATCAATAATGTACGGTACCGACGCCCGCCCCGGTACAATATCGAGCGGCTGAAACAACCGGATGTCGCCAATGCGTACGCGCAGCATCTTGAGGCAGCGTTGCCGGATGAGGGCGAGCTCGATAGGGCCCCTCTTGAGGACTGCTGGAGGACAGTCAAAGCAGCCATTAACGACGCTGCCGAAAGCGTTGTCGGATATGTGGAACGGAGCTCAAGAAACGATTGGTTCGATGAGGAGTGCCAGGAGGTTTTAGAGGAGAAGAATGCAGCGCGGGCTGCAATGCTGCAGCATGGTACGCGGCAAAACGTGGAACGATACAGACTGAAGCGGAAACAGCAAACCCGCCTATTCCGGGACAAAAAGCGCCGCCTGGAAGAGGTGGAATGCCAAGAGATGGAGTTGCTGTACCGTTCTCAAGAAACGCGGAAGTTCTATCAGAAACTCAACACATCCCGCAAAGGCTTCGTGCCGCGAGCTGAGATGTGCCGGGATAAGGATGGGAGCATCTTGACGGACGGACGCGAGGTGATCGAAAGGTGGAAGCAGCACTACGATGAACACCAGAATGGCGCAGAGAACACAGGCACAGATGGTCAGGACAGCGAAGGCGATGGCTACGTCAGCACAGCGGACAGCGGAAATCAATCGTGGGAGCGATGGGGGAAGTTAAGGATGCCATTCAACAGCTCAAGAACAACAAAGCCGCTGGCAAGGATGGTATCGGAGCCAAACTCATCAAGATGGGCCCGGACAGGTTGGCCGCTTGTCTGCATCGGCTGAAAGTCAGAATCTGGGAAACGGAACAGCTACCGGAGGAGTGGAAGCAAGGCGTTATATGCCCTATCTACAAAAAGGGCGACAAACTGGAGTGTGAAAATTATCGTGCAATCACCATCCTAAACGCCGCCTATAAAGTGCTATCCCAGATTCTCTTCCGTCGTCTATCACCTATAGCAAACGAGTTCGTGGGAAGTTATCAAGCAGGTTTCATCGACGGCCGCTCGACAACGGACCAGATCTTTTCGGTGCGGCAAATCCTCCAGAAATGCCGTGAGTACCAGGTCCCTACGCACCATTTGTTCATCGATTTCAAGGCGGCATACGATAGTATCGACCGCGTAGAGCTATGGAAAATCATGGACGAGAACAGCTTTCCCGGGAAGCTCACAAGATTGATCAGAGCAACAATGGACGGTGTGCAAAACTGCGTGAAGATCTCGGGCGAACACTCCAGTTCGTTCGAGTCTCGGCGAGGACTACGACAAGGCGACGGACTTTCGTGCCTGTTGTTCAATATTGCGCTTGAAGGTGTCATTCGGAGAGCCGGACTTAACAGTCGAGGCACGATTTTCACGAGATCCGGACAATTTGTTTGCTTCGCGGACGACATGGATATTATTGGGAGAAAATTTGAAACGGTGGCAAATTTGTTCACCCGCCTGAAACGCGAAGCAACAAGAGTCGGGCTAATGGTGAATGCGTCGAAAACAAAGTACATGCTGGTTGGCGGAACTGAGCGCGACAGGGCCCGCCTAGGAAGCAGTGTTACGATAGACGGGGATACCTTCGAGGTGGTGGACGAGTTCGTCTACCTCGGATCCTTGTTGACGGCTGACAACAATGTTAGTCGGGAAATACGAAGGCGCATCATCAGCGGAAGTCGTGCCTACTATGGGCTCCAGAAGAAACTGCGGTCAAGAAAGATTCACCCCCGCACCAAATGCACGATGTACAAAACGCTCATAAGACCGGTAGTCCTCTATGGGCATGAGGTGTGGACTATGCTCGAGGAGGACTTGCAAGCTCTTGGGGTTTTCGAACGCCGAGTGCTAAGGACGATCTTCGGCGGCGTGCAGGAGAACGGCGTGTGGCGGCGAAGGATGAACCACGAGCTCGCTCAACTCTACGGCGAACCCAGTATCGTGAAGGTAGCTAAAGCTGGAAGGATACGCTGGGCAGGGCATGTTGCAAGAATGCCGGACAACAACCCTGTAAAGATGGTGTTCGCCACGAATCCGGTCGGAACAAGAAGGCGTGGGGCGCAGCGAGCTAGGTGGATTGACCAGGTACACCAGGACCTGGAGAGCGTGGGTCACAGTCGAGGATGGAGAGAAGCGGCCATGAATCGAGGGAATTGGCGAAATATTGTTGGCGAGGCTTTATCAAGATAATTGATGTAAAGCCAAATAAGTAAGTAAGTAAGTTGTCTCCCGTTTTCCTGACTACTCCGAAGACTTTCCTAAACTTTTCCTTCACACAAACACGTCTGAGTCCTTGACGAATTCAACTGTGAAAGATTCATGTAAATCCGTTGGCCCGTTCTTGAGCCATTTCGTGACATACAAACACCATTCCATTTTTATTTATATAGATTACAAGGTGAAGTAACTGAAAGTTGCATTCGTTTGCACGAAGGGCAATCCTTAAAATTAGACTTATGATTGCCTTTGCATAGTGACGTCATCAGAAAATCACTCTCTTTCCCTCCTTCGGGAAGTCTGAAAACAACGGTGCCAGTATCTGTCAAAATTGGCACCGACGGCACTGGGTGGGGTTCTCAAAATTTTCTCCAGGTTTCTGGAATTGCCCGGGTAGCTCCGTTGCTAACTCGCTCCTTTCAGAGAAACGTCTTTTCTTACATTTTGCTACGTTTATTGTAGGTTGTACACCCCACTTTTTGGAAGGAAATTGTGAATCCAGAGATTCACCCTTCACTTTATTCATGGTTGCAACTATGTTCAGTGAATGAACAAAAAAAAAAAAGGTGTGACCTTCTAAGAATTATTTTCCTATACGGTGTCCAAGAAGGATTACCACCGCTAGCTTCCGCTAACTGATCCAGCGAAAAATTGAAGGCACGGGTCCAAAAAAGGATAGAAAAGGGATCAATAGGTATAAAAAAGCACTGAAAAGTACTGTTTTATTGCAATAGGTTTTTAGTTTCAAAATTTGCGTCAGCAGAAAGAAATTACATAGGGTAGAAGCACCGGTTTTGGCCATACGCCAGTTGTAGCCATAGTGTATTATACACCGTTTTACATAGCCAATCAGCATGAAACCTTTTGTGTGCAGTAGATCACATTCATATGATAGAGCTACATTCATTTACTTGTCCAAATTGATTCAAAACATAAGAAAAACAATTAATTTTCCTTATAACTCCTAATATGGCCACCCTCATGAGAAATCAATGCAATTGGCCAATTTAGGAACCCAAGTTAAATCTATGGCCGAAACTGGTTCCGTTGGCCTATATTGACCAACGGGATTTTCAAAGCGAAAAGATGGTTTTGGCTCAGTTTTGATATTTTACACATATAATATGGATTGAAAGCTTGCATTTGACATATTTGTTGTATAAATACGGCTTCCCATTCAATTTTTATTGACATTTTCTCTTAGGCTGGCCAAAACTGGTGCTTTCACCCTACGCTTACTACAAGAGTACGATGCGTTCTGATTATCCCCATTGTTTTCCATCCATCTTCCATCCATTGCTTTCGAGTCCATCAGAATAGTTGAGAAGATAAAAAAAGGCATAGGGGAATTAGGGGCATAATGGACACGTTAAGCAAATGTTCTCTTTGGGACCATAAAATGGCTATGTTTTTAATTGACGCTCGACTAGTTTTCAAGTTTGATGTTAGTACGACGTGCTACATTCATTCATCGTAATAAAAATCATATCATATGTCAGAAAAGCGAGATAGAAAATTGAGTCGAAAACGAGGCTGGTAAAAAGGTATCGGGGCAAAATGAACACTTACGTGAAATTTTGTGATTCCAATATATTTAATGACTGTCAGTCGTTCCGATATGTAAAAGGACTCTCTCTCAATCATGTCAGCTAAAAAAAACTTTTCTGGATTCGTTACTTTGCTCGTAAATTAGATTCTCCCACCGCCTTGATTATATGCCAATATGAAATTGAGAAAAATTTAAAGTCAAATTTCAAAGGACAATTGAAGCAAAAAATAAACTTTTATACCTTCAAACATTTCAAATTCATTATAGATTACATGCAGTGTGTGAACTTTTGATGAAGTATGCATATTCTCAGAGATTAAGGGGGTGTCCATTTCGCCCCGTGTGTTCATTATGCCCCTAATCCCCCTAATTGTGGAATATGAATGGTGCCCAGGGGCCCAGACATCCGTAGCGGTAAACGCGCAGCTATTCAGCATGACTATGCTGAGGGTCGTGGGTTCGAATTCCGCTGGTCGAGGATCTTTTCGTAAAAAGGAATTTTTTCTAGTCCCAGGGCATAGAGTATCTTCGTACCTGCCACACGATATACACATGCAAAAATGGTCAATCGGCAAAGAAAACTCTCAGTTAATAACTGTGGAAGTGCTCATAAGAACACTAATCTGAGAAGCAGGCTTTGTCCCAGTACGGACCTAACGCCAGAAAGAAGAAGAAGAAGAAGTATGGTGATGGCACAAATTTTGGGAAACGTGTCTCTGGACCTGGTTTTCTGATACCTGATAGCTTGTTTCTAATCCTCCGGTAGCTGTTTCAACTCTTGAATTCTAGCATACATCATACAAGCGGCCATTTTTCTCGAGCCCATCTTGCTGAGACTACAGTGCCATTCAGTTGTTCGTCGTAGTGGCCCTTCTACCTTTTAATCTCCTCGCGTTCATTCGACTGGATGCTCTCGTCTGTATCTCTGCACATTTCTGTTTGCGGTATAGCCTAGTGTACTGATACAGAAGGCTATGCCTTAAAAAGGTGATACAAATCGACACTCATTTTGTAAGGAAGGTTCTCAAGCAGTTTGTTTCAACTCAAGAATAAAAATATCTCTAATATTAAAGTTGTCAATTGTTCAAAATACGACTTAAAATTGCACTGAATAACAACACAAAAAACGCAAGAGGCGTCTATTGCTAAGAGTCTATTTGCAACATATTATAGTGAAATTGAAATTGGCTGTCCATTAATTATGTAAGGGTTTATGGGGGGAAGGGGGGTTTGAGATTTCTTACGCGCCATACAATTTATTTGGGGGTTGAAAAACCCCGAAAATTGTCTTACATAATTAATGGATCGCCCCTTATATGGTACTTAATATGAAACTCAACTATATTACAACTGGATTGAAACAAACAAACTTCTAGCTGCCAAACACGTAGTTACGTGCAACTTTCGTGCAACTGTGATGAAACTCTTGTGTAGCGGGCATTTAAACTCAAGTTGCGGGTGCTTTAATTGAAAGTAATTTGAAACATAACAATAAAATCGGCATTATGTGAGAAGTTGCAAGAGTTTATTTGAAAAGTTTCTAAATACATCTAGATAAACTTGACTTTATTGCTGTTTGCAGAGAACATTTGCAGTAAATCTAGCTGTTTCGATAAAGGTAAACGTCGGACGCGAGATGAAATGCAAGTTCTTCTTCTTTCTGGCATTACGTCCCCACTGGAACAGAGCCTGTTTCTCAGCTTAGTGTTCTTATGAGCACTTCCACAGTTATTAACTGAGAGCTTACTGTGCCAATGACCATTTTTGCATGCGTATATCGTGTGGCAAGTACGAAGATACTCTATGCCCTGGGAAGTCGAGAAAATTTCCAACCCGAAAAGATCCTCGACCGGTGGGATTCGAACCCACGACCTTCAGCTTGGTCTTGCTGAATAGCTGCGCGTTTACCGCTACGGCTATCTGGGCCCCAATGCAAGTTCATTGGAACGTTAATGAAACTATATGAACTCTTGATATTAATATGCAACGGAACTAGAACTAGATAAGTTACTGATACTTTGATTGATACATCTTTGAAAGCATTTTTAGAGCGCTTTTTTTTGAAAGATGTTTCACGTGCTACTTGGGTTATTGCGTACCGTAACCCGGGGGTAAATTGATCACTATTTTACAACTTTTTTTTGTGTTGTCCTTCGGAATTCAAATATTGTCAAATAAATTTCGACAAAACCAGTACTCATCAAACCAGAACACCCCAAAGAAATACTGTAAGGTGGTTCCGGGGAATTGCTCCTCCGAGGCCAAGGGTCGTGCTCATTCCACTTTGAATATAGTATCAAAATGAAATTCAAAGAAATGTTTTCGCATCATTTAGGTAGATAGAAAAGTGTTATTTATATTTACAGCTGACGGCGAATGTTCGAAAGATAAGCCTTATCGTTCATTTCTGGAGCTGATCAGAACTGACGTAGGCACAATTCATCCTTCGATTCGTGTTGCGTCTGTTCTCCTGTGACGATCTAAATTGAGCGAACTTTGTGAAGGGGAAATATGCCATTTCTCACTTAGAGGCTTCCCGATACACACAAACTGCGATGGTATTGACTCAGTGTGAACTTTATGTACTTTATTCGGACTTCGACTGTTGATAAAAAGTTGGATACCGTGAAGGCGGAATCATTTTATGGCTATGTCGTTATCAGCTAGTGGTAGCTTCGGCGGAAACTACACAGGTACTGCCCCTATACCCTGCCAGAATTCATCAGAGGGTGGATAATATCAGGGGGGCTGCGTGCGGAGACGTCTTGCTTCACCTGCTTGGCCGCGATGTGATGTGTTGTCAATTCCGCATCATGAATTGCCAAACATCAACGGTTACGTTAGGGGAACGAGGTGTGGGATGTCAAGTGACTTCTGTTCAGCTGAAGACCTATCTATTCATCCTGGAAATCTATTCCATGACTTAACGTGCGCCGGAATATATGCAAATACTTATTGACCTACTTGTCTCGCTTGAGTTGCTTCGTTATCTGCATCCTAGCTAAGCTAAGCTAGATAAGCTTACTACATATGTGTGCCTAACAAAGATTTTTATGCAATACGCAGTTTGACCCAAAGCTCCCCTAAATTCTTGGTATTGATAAATTTTTGGCGTAAAAATTTTGTTCCAGACCGTATCGTTTAGTATCGATTGAACCGCGGAACTGATAATTACGCGCTCGGATTGAAAGTGTGGATCGCGATGTCGATGACCATGTAGCAGTTTATGGATATTGCTTTCGGATTACAGTGAATGTAGAACATAGTCGATAAAGTAGATTCGGAATTGGAAGCATCCTTTTGCTCAACCGTTGCAAGATGGTATTCCAAAACTATGGAGTGTTCAGGGCATTCGCCATATTTGCGGGAATTTTCGGAATCGTGAGTAGTCGTGATGTCCTTAGAATAATTTAAAGCATAGAGTACATAATGATGTCCGTTCATCGTTGGACACAGATTCAATCGCTCATTTGGATTGGCTTTGCGATTACCGGAATAGTGGCGTTCTACTGCGATATGGACTTCTCTGGTCAAACAAACACACTTGGTTCGTTGCTAACCCTAACGTTCTTCCGCCAGTACTTCGAAGGTGAGTGATTAATTATATCTAAATGGGTACAACTGCGAAGGTGTTTCTAATTACTCATGACACCATGAGTAAAACAAATTATTCATTTTCGGCTTTAGATAAAAAAAAGCCCAACCGAGCGATGAATCAAACCTTTGGGCCGTTCCCTGAAGACACCTCACATTTGAGCATGTCAAAACTTTTCGGGATTCTTGCTGATAAAACAACAGAAGTAATCCTATTTACGCGTGCGTCAAAAACTTTAGACATCTAACGGCTGTGAATCGCGTTTTTACGATTGATAAGACCGGCAAATCTGGTTGCTTATCGCGGAATGGCAATTTCATCGGGCGAATGAACAAAATATCTTTTGAAGATTCCAAGCGTTCCGTTCAGAACGCATGCTATTATCAATCCCTCTACTGAGATTTTTGAGGAATGTTGATAAGGAAAAAAATCGAGATCATGTGTGATCCATGAAGGTTAGCTGAGCAGTTTGAGGATGAATTCAAATAAATATACCACAATCCTTCCCTGCACGTGTTTGCCATTTTCTGAGTTATGTTAAATCAGAACCGCTTAGATTCTCGTACATTGCAATCTGATTTAGTAATATCGCTCAAGCAGCATAGTTTGTTTAACTCTTGAATAAACATATCTCTTGAAACTAATCAGAGTTGAAAATATAACTTACAACTGCATTGAATAGCAACGCAAAAAACGCAAGAGGCGGAAAACCTGTTTGCTATGTATTTCTGTTATAGTGAAATTGCTGATTCTGGGTGTCTACTCATTTATAGAAATGAAAATCCCTGATACTTCCAAGTTTTTTTCCAGGTTAAAAAATATCCAGGCTTAAGAAATTCTCAAATATACATAAATGGACGAATAGTTAATTTTAGATGACTGAACATGTATTTCCAAGTATTTTTTTTTTGTTTTTTACAAGGGGGAAATCTGCAAACAGATCCCCTGAGAAGATAACTCAGGGAATGTGGGGATGACGCAACAACGACGACCCGCTAAAACCAGCCTATGCACTGTGCATGAGCAATTCATTTAGAATTGCTCAAGTGGTGAACAGTGCATCGACATGACCCTTGGACTCAGACCCTCATCTCCCCGGAACCACCTTACGGTATTTCTTCGGGAAGGGACCAGTGCATATAGCACAACACGTGTAGCAGAAGTAGCCTAGGCAAACTGCTTCTCCTAGCCGACTTAAACAATGTTACAAGGGACCAGCCTCGGCAGGGCTAATCCTCTGCAGCCAACTCGTGGTCGGCGCGCCATAGACGCTGCAATTCTAACATAATGTCCTGACAGAAACTGCGTCAGGTGGAAGTTCACTTCCCCATGGCTTCTACCGTACCAATCTGACACATTTGGTATTAGTCGATGGGTCCATCTACCCTCAGTGGAGTTATCCCATTCCTGCTGCCAGCTTCTGAGCGTTTCCTCTTTACACGTGTCGCGGACTCCTCTGGTACCCCTTTGGTTGAAGCATTGAACATCTTCCTTGATGATGAGCCCGATGGGCGTCATCCCGGCTATGATGCACACGGCCTCTTTAGATACCGTCCGGTATGCACTTGCTACTCTTAAGCACATTATCCTGTACGTGCTTTCCAACCGCTTTAGGTTTCTGTTCGTTCTAAGCGCTTTTGACCAGATTGGTCCTCCATACCTATGGATAGCGCCACGCGTGCCAGCAGCTTGCGTTTGCTGTCAATTACAGCAGAGCTGTTAGACATCATCCTCGAAAGCGCCGCTATAGCCGTAGATGCCCTTTTACAGGCATATTCAACGTGGCTAGCGAAGCTCAGCTTGTCATCGATCATTACCCCAAGATGCCTAAGGGATCGCTTGGACTCTATGGTGCAATCACCTACCGAGATAAGCGCCCGTTGCTCGGACTTGCGGTTGTTGACCACCACCACCTCAGTCTTGTGACGGGCCAGTCCTAGTTTCCTAGACTTCATCCATTCCTCAACCAGGGAAATAGAGTGCGCTGCTGTCAACTCTACTTCCTCCATCGATTCACCATAGACCACTAGGGTGATATCGTCGGCGAAGCCAACAATCTTAACACCCGTCGGAAGGGGCAGCCTCAGTACGTCATCGTTCATCGCATTCCATAACAGCGGGCCCAGGATTGAACCTTGAGGTACTCCCGCGGTAATTCGAACGCTTTTCTGCCCCTCCTCTGTGTCATACAGTAGAATTCTACCATCAAAATAGCTTTCTTGAAGCTTACACAACTGCACCGGTATCTTGAGGCGGTGAAGCGCGTGTGCTATTGCTTCCCAGCTTGCGCTGTTGAACGCATTCTTCACATCCAGAGTGATAACCGCGCAGTAACGGATGCCGCTCCTTTTATGCTCGATTGCCACCTCAGCTGTTTGAACGACCGACTGGATGGCGTCCAGAGTAGATTTACCTTTTCTGAATCCAAACTGGTTGTTGGACAGGCCGTCCGCACTCTCCGTATACGGTACTAGTCTGTTGAGAATCAACCTCTCCAATAACTTGCCCGTCGTATCTAGTAGACAGATAGGTCTATACGCCGACGGGTCACCTGGTGGTTTCCCCGCCTTTGGTAGTAGCACCAATTTCTGTCGCTTCCATACATCCGGGAAGATTCCTTGATCAATGCAGCGTTGCATCGTGATTCTGAACATGTCCGGATCCGTGTTCACTGCCGCTTTTAAGGCAACATTCGGGATACCATCGGGTCCCGGTGCCTTGTTTGACGCGAATGATTTCACGACTTCTGCCAGCTCTTCGTTCGTCACTCTCGCCACTTCTTCTCCTTCATCTGCCGCATACGGCGCTGGGGGCCATGGGCTTATGGGATGGTGCGGGAAGAGTACATCGATTATCGATCGCAGCAACTCGGGCGATTTCTCTTGGGGCGCTATGGCTCCTTTGGTCTTAGCCATTACCACTCTGTAGGCGTCACCCCATGGACTAGAATTGGCACTCTCGCATAGACTTTCAAAGCATGCCCGTTTTCGACTCTTGATTTCCTTTTTGAGAGCCAACTTTGCCTCTCTGAATGCTGCACCGCGTTCCTCTCTTTGTGCTTCTGTGCGTGCGCGTTGCATTCTTCGTCTAGCCCGAAGGCAGATTGCTCGAAGATTTGCAATTGATTCGCACCACCAATACACTGGCGGCCTGTTCTCTCTAGGAGGGGCTTTTCTCGGCATGGAAGCATCACACGCTCGTGATATCATAGCAACTAGCTCTTCACCGTTTAGGTCCAGAGTGTTTCGTTCGCGCCTCAGGGCTTCAGTGAATACTTCGCCGTCGAAGCGCGCTGTTTTCCATCCTCGGGCTTGGGTCGAGTTACATCGCGCTGCCTTCTGCCCGCCTGGTATTATACTATAGCGAATCGATTGATGATCGCTATGAGTATAACCGTCATCAACGCGCCAGTTCATGGTACCTAAAAGGTTAGGACTACAAAACGTCACGTCGATGATCGATTCTGCACCATTTCTGCGGAAGGTACTCACTGTACCCACATTTGCCAGCTCTACATTTAATGCGGCCAGGGATTCCAACAATAGCTGGCCTCTTTGATTGGTGCAGCGGCTACCCCACTCCACTGCCCATGCATTAAAGTCGCCAGCTATCACTACTGGCTGCCGATTAGCTAGTTCGGCCATCATCCTGTCAACCATGTGGGAAAATTCCTCAATCGACCACCTTGGGGGCGCGTAACAACTACAATAGAACACGCCGTTGATTTTTGCTATCGCAAAACCGTCATTTGAGCTAGAGACTACTTCTTGGATTGGGTATCGTCCTGTCGTCCCTATAGCTGCTAGCTGTTGAGACCTATCCGCCACCCAGTTCCCGTTGTTGGCTGGTATGCGGTATGGGTCCGATAATAACACCACGTCAGTCTTGGTTTCCGAGACTGACTGCCAAAGCAGCTGCTGGGCTGCATCACAGTGGTTTAAATTTAACTGTGTTACTTCCGTTTTGGCTGCTTTGATACTCCGCTTGTGCCCGGACATTTGGGTCCGCCCGTTAAGTGTCCGTTGTCTGCTCTGTCGACACATATTAGGCACTTAGCGATTTGCTTACAATCGCTTGCCCTATGGCCTTCAGCGCCGCATTTTCTGCACATCTTACTTCTGTCGGGACCATTGCAATTCCACGACTTATGGCCCTTCCTGAAACACTTGAAGCAAACTTCAGGAGGCTGTTGTATGCTCAGCCGGCAAACCGACCAGCCTACCTTGAGTATGCCCAAGTTCTTTGCTTTGTTGGCCTCTGCGACCGGCAGCCTGATCGCCGCCACCTGGGTGCCCTGCGGGCAAAGACAAATTAAAGACCTCCATGTCCCTTGCAGTTGCTCAAAATTTTATGGCTCATAAGGTAATCTAGAATGCCGTGAAAAGTGTACTGCGATCTGTCAATCTTGGGTACCTTTTGTACTACCGAGGGACCAAATGCAGTACTAGAAGTGGTACACAATCTGAGCCCGAGTGTGACGGACCTGCTGCGGGCCCTTTCTAAGGTGGATGGCCTTACTGGCTACGTCGATGTCACACTGCTCTTTGAGGGCTGCCGAGACCTCCGCTGCATCGGTGACCTCATCCAGATTTTTACACTGGAGAGTCGCTTCAGCAGTAAGGGATCTTACATCAACCTCGTCACCAAGTACTTCTTGTGCCAGTTGCTTATAGACTGCACCCTTTTCCTTGGCGTCCTTCTTTAAGACTAGGATCATTTCACCAATCCTAGTTCGCCTTATGCTTCGCACGTCTGCGCCCAATGGCGATAGCTTCTCTGTGCTTCGCATCGCCTTCAGAACCTCGGCGTATTTTGCTTCCTCCGTTTTGATAACGAGGGCTTCGCCTAAATTCCTACGTTTCGCTGTTTTCGGTTTAGCGCTCTCCTTGGGCTCCGTTTTCGGTTTCCTCTGTTTTTTCTTATTTCCAACTCGTATCCACGGGTTGCTGTTGCCTTGCGCCCGTGGTTCCTGTGGATGCACTGCCTGGTGGCTCCTTTTTCTTGGCTTTCTTGGCCTTAGGATTGGTGTTGGTCTCTCCTTTGTTGCCATGTCCTCTTGATCGCGGGGCTTGGCTCGTGCCAGCTTTTCCGCTTTGGAGGACGGCCGCGTAGGTCACTTTTCCCTTAGCAACCATACGTCTTTTCGCCACGTATTCATCCCCGGAAGCTTCCCTCTTCCGCATCGCGTATCGAATAATATCATCAGATATATTCGCGTTGCCTGTGAAGGAAAACACTTCGGTCTGACACGACCTAGTGTCTTTTTGGCCTTCTACCTTGCCCAGTTGTTCCTTGGCTTTCTCGTAGTCCTGCTTTGCAGCTAGGACTGATTGTCGCAATTTCAGTAGACTTGTTTTCAAGTCTTTGCTGATATTTGTTTTGTTTTTAACATATTCGATAATGACATCAAGTTGCTCAGCAGCTACCTGCATTTTAGGGAGGTACTCCCTATTGCGATCCATGGCCTCGATTAGTCCCGGGCCATCGGTCACCACACATGTTGCACTGGAGCGGCCAGTGCCTGCCGTCGTCACAGTATCTAGGCTTTTGCCCACATTGTTTTCAATAAAGTTGGTCGCCTCCTTCCTTGGCGGGAACCTTAGCCGGATACTGATAGGTCCAGAAGCCTCTCCTTCACATTCCGCTAGTTGTTTGTTTTGGTTGATCATCTCTTATGGGTCCCCCTAAGAGCCGCTATCCATCTCCGCTGGAATAGTCGCCTTTATAATCCCATGGTTATCTATGCAAGCAGGGAGGCCATGCTAGGGTTGACATAGTCCTTTATGGGGTACTATGTTCAGAGCCGGATCGGCGCAGGTCAGGTAATGGCATCTGAGCCTACTCCCGCCCAGTTGGAACAACCAGGCGACGGATTTGGAACGTACTCTACGGCCTGCCACGGTTTTACGGGACGGGGGCAGCCTGCGCCATCAACCCACTCGCCGTTTCGGGCCAGTGTCACCCGACCCTACTAAGGGAGTAGAATGTCGCCGCTGTCAGCCTCAAAGCATATTATCCAGTACATATACCGTTACTTGTCCTTTGTCGTGCGCTGCCAGTATACATAATTGGGGCCGTACTGGCGTTGGTCCCAATGTGCTCGAAGCACTCCTACTCGTAATTCCATGCCTTGTCCGTTTGTATCGCGACCAGTATGCCATAATCAGGATCTCACTGGTATCAATCCTGATGTGCCGGTTGGCACTCCTGTTAGTTTGGGCTAGGGTACTTTAAGCGGCACCGGTCGCTGTGACAGAGTTGCATTCGGATTTTTGTGGTTTTTATGAAGGTTCATCAGAGCCCACTGCGAACTTCACCACATCCTGGGCAACTCCCCAACTCGCAGAGGTCCTGGGGGGGGGGGGTCCGTTAAGCCCCTGGACTGTCGTCCCTGCTGCCCCAAATGTATTTCCAAGGTATAGGTATCCTTGAAAAACAAAATATCTAACGATAAATTGCAAAATGTTTTTCACTTCAATAAAAAAAATCTGTAAACAGCAAAGGAAAAATTCAAATTAAATTTATGATTTTTCATTTTTGCGAAAACCAAGAATAACTATAGAAATAACTTCGGAGGTTCCATAATGAATCTTTCTAAAGATGGTTTCAGACATTTTTCAACGGATTCTCAATTTCTCCAAAAAATGTTCCATTGAATTTTTCTATTAACCCTCAAATACCCAACTCCGCCTTGAGACATGTTACACTTTGCAATTTTGTGTAATTTTTCGTAGTTCGGAAATCAAAATAATTTTATTGTTGGCATAAACCTTGGCTAATAACACGCATAAAAGGGAAGTTTTTTTTATGACTTTTGAAACTTTTCTGTATCACAGAAGAAGAGCCTGATGGTCAGGGTTGGGAAAAAAACTGAAATTCACTCTACAGTAGTCAAACAAAGCCAATCACAGTCAGCGAAGCCAGTGAAACTCACGCCCATCGCTACTGTAGGCAAAGAGCCTTGAAAATTGCAAAACACTCGTTGCTAAGGGTAACCCAAAATTACTGTAGAAAAATGTTCTATTTCCCGCATTTAGAGCCTTCAATGACACTACTGATTTAAAGAAATTCATGTACCCAATATAGGCTACTAGATGAGATTCACGATTTTTAACTACTGTAGTGAGAGAGTCACGTGATTTTCGCGAAATTCAAGCCTACTACTATTACCATTCCCAGCACTGCTGATGGTATTAACATAATTTCAAACCTGTTTTGCCATTAGTTACACGGAAATTAAAATATACTCTAGAAAACAAAATTAAAATTTAATATTTTTAATAGTACATACCGTAAAAACTTGAATTTCTGTTATTACCAAAAATCAGTAATAAGGAGAGGCTTCAAGAAAAATTAAGAATGATAGGAATGTTCATAAATTAAAATGATATTAAGATCGATAATGGGTATTAAGGGGTTAATTTCCTTAGGACTTCATTCAATATTTCTGATAAGGACATCTTCAAGAATTTAGAATGTCTTAAGGAATTCCTCCAATTTTATTTTTGGAAAAGTAATTCAAGGAAGTTTTCAATTTTTTTCCAGTCATCCATCCAGGGATGTCTTCATGGAAATGTTTAGGAAATTTTTCAGATTGTTTTGGAGAAAATTAATAATCCGCGAATTTCGAAATAAGCAGAGTAACACCTGATGAAACTTGTGTGAGTTCTAAGTACAGGTATGTTCCGTTTTTATCAACACGATCGGCTATTTTCAGTTGACAAAAACGGAACAGACAAAAACGGAACAGATAATTTTTTTAGATAAAATATTTTACAAATCTGAATAGAAAATCGCAGATTTCACAGAAAATACACGTTTACGTCAGATACATGCTTACTATTGATGTTTAGGGGCTGTTGGGAACCTTTCGATCGTTCATTCGTATAGGTTTGTAATGGAATTTGATTACAGTCTTAAATCAATAAGTATACTACGTATGATTTTGCGATAAAACCTTAATGATTATAGTTTTACTTTTAGTAAGTATTCCAAAAGATTGTTTACGGAATGTTAAAACGATATTCACATAAATGTACTAAGCGGTTTGAGATTGGTCATATCTGTGACAATCCACAGTGGTCCAGGAATCAGTTTTACGCGGAAAGATGAATTTTGAGCTTTAGAATGAAACATTAGACAAAAACGGTCTTCTACAAAGTTGTTTGTATTAGTAAGGTCCTTTGTTTGGTGTTATTGAAAATTAGGGTGGACCACATTTTCATAGAAATTGTGTAACTAACTTTCTTATTTGTAGAAATTATACTATACATGCTTCAGCAAAGTTGTAGACCATTCAATTTCAAGCAACTTTGCCAAAGAAAGTTTTTTTATATCTCTTAAATTGACCGATTTAGAGCTATTTTCCTACGGTGACATAGGGTGGTCCGAACAAAATTGGTTTTCTGGCTCTAGAGTTTTCAATTCAAATTTCTCATCAAAGTAGTCTATGAAACACTTTTAGAACTTTGAAAAATGCGTAGTTTGGTGAGTGAAGAAACTCGCTATCTCTTTCCGTTTGGGAGTTATTGTTGTTTTTCTCTCAAAAACATGCCTACTTTGATTGTGAATATTTTTGATTGGGGCAAACATAAAAAATATCTTTTGACGGCATTCAAAAGACAAAATAAAATTGTATATTATATCAAAAAATTACAAATGTGTTATTTTTGTAACTCTAATAAAATGCCCTTAAAAACAAATGATTTTAAGCAGAAAAACTTTAATAACTTTTGAACTAAAAAAGATATCATCAATCTTTTTGCATGAAAATTTGCGTTTTGTTAAGTTCTAAAAGTCGTTCATAGACCGCTTTGACGAGAAATCTGAAATAAGAAAGATAGGGCTTTAAAACTATTTTGAAGATTTTCATAGTATGTATTTCTTTATTATTTTGCATTTTGAGCATGAAAATAAAATTTTAGACAAAAATGATCTTCTACAAAATTGTTTATAAAAATGTAGGCTTTCATACTGAGTCATTCAAAACTAGGGTGGTCCACAATTTCACACAAATCATATAATCAACTTTTTTATTTGCAAAAATACTGGTATATACTCTTAGGCAAAGCGGTAGAACTTGGAATTTTGACCAACTTTGCCAAAAAAAGTTTTTCTGTAGCTCAAAATTTGACCAATCTAGAGCATTTTTGCCTAATCATCAAAGGGTGGTCCAACAAAAATCAGTTTTTCAATTCTAGTGTTTTTAATATTAGTTTCTCGTCAAAGTCGTCTATGAACGACTTTTAGAACTTAACAAAACGCAAATTTTCATGCAAAAATATTGCTGATATCTATTTTAGTTCAAAAGTTATTAAAGTTTTTGTGATAAAAAATTTTTGATTTTCAAGGTGTTTTATTAGAGTTACAAAAATAACACATCTGTAATTTTTTTATATAATTTACAATTTTATTTTGTCTTTCAAATGCCTTCAAAAGATATTTTTTATGTTTACCCCAATCAGAAATATTCACAATCGAAGTAGGCATGTTTTTGAGAGAAAAACAATAATAACTCCCAAACGGAAAGAGATAGCGAGTTTCTTCACTCACCAAACTACGAATTTTTCAAAGCTCTAAAAGTGTTTCATAGACTACTTTGATGAGAAATTTGAATTGAAAACTCTAGAGCCAGAAAACCAATTTTGTTCGGACCACCCTATGTCACCGTAGTAAAATAGCTCTAAATCGGTCAATTTAAGAGATATAAAAAAACTTTTTTTGGCAAAGTTGCTTAAAATTGAATGGTCTACAACTTTGCTGAAGTATGTATAGTATAATTTCTACAAATAAGAAAGTTAGTTACACAATTTCTATGAAAATGTGGTCCACCCTAATTTTAAATAACACCAAACAAAGGACCTTACTAATACAAACAACTTTGTAGAAGACCGTTTTTGTCTAATGTTTCATTCTAAAGCTCAAAATGCATCTTTCCGCGTAAAACTGATTCCTGGACCATAGTGCAATCGCAAACGCAAAAGTGAGTCATTTTTTTTTTTTGTAAAGAATTATTCAACAGTTTATTTTTTTCTTCTTTTTTAATCTTTCTCATCTTTGTTATAGCATTACATCCCAACTTGGGAATGAGCCTGCATCTCAGCTTAGTGTGCTTATAAACACATCAAGACATCAGCTGAGAGCTCTGATTGTCTACACTGTTATTTGCATTTTTAGTCACACGAAGATGCCCTACACCCTGTAAAGTCGAGAACTTCCAACTCGAAACTATTCTCGCCTGACCGGGATTTGAAATCCAACTAAACGATGAAATACCTTAACCGATAAAATGTATGAACGAAAAACATAACAAAAGCTATTGTTTTTTGTTCAGTAAGACTAATGTTGAAATTTAAGCTTTTAGGTTGGAAAATCTTTTGTTACTAGTATAAATAAATTAGCTTCATGAATAAGCCTATGGCACACAGAGGTTCAGTTCTTCAAAAAGCTGGAAAACCCGATTTTCCAAACTTAATTTCAAGTTCAAATACAAAGTCAAAAATTCATATACAATTTTAGATAGTTAAGAACACATACGATAATTCAAAAAGAAAACTGTTTTTCTACATGTGCGGACGTTAAATAGTTGCTCATGTTCAAAAACCTTAATGTTTGTATTGAAACCAGGGATTGAATCCTGAAAAAATTGAGAGAATCTCTCACGTATCGCTCTCTGTAACTATCATAACATGCTGCACATTATGAGAGACTGTTTATCGTATACTGCTACAACTTTGATCAGATTGGGGGGATAGTAGTGCATGATAAAACCCCTCTAAACATGCTCCAAGCCTGGGGGACACTATTGCTATTAGAAGTTCGTGGATTGTTTATCGTGCTAGTGGAGAAAAACACCTATCCCCAACGGTAAATAAGCGAGAAAAATGGATTTTATCATCGCTCTCTCTTTGGGGCTCTCGCTCACTGCTTCCATTTATCAGACTTGTTACACCTTGCGATACAATGACGATCGTGGACCGCAACAGATGGGATGTTTTTCTTTGCTTGCTTTGATCGTGCTTCATACTCAAATGAGAGCGAATTCTGCAAAGCCTGATTGAAACATATATTGAGATGTTCGGTAATCCAATCCGCATGTAAAGATGGGTAAATTATCGGTGAATTATGAAAAAAAAAAAATCCACATGCTTGGCTGGGATTGTAGCATGGGTAGCATACAAGTGTCCTGGGTTCGAATCCCAGCCGAGCACGTGGATTTAGTTCATAACTTCACTTATAATTTATCCATTTTTACCACGCGTTATGAGATAATTAACTAATTTTTTGCTTCAAATCAGTTGCGTATTTATTTATTTCAAAACCCGTGCCAATTTAGGCTACATTTTATTTTTATATAATTTCTTATATAGATTCAGCTTCCCCGGATGCAATTTTATATTCGAGTGTCGTTAACTTTATTTCTTTAGAACTTAGTATTGTAGGTGCATCAAATAATTAAGGAGAACTTTATACCGTTTAAATCGCTCCCTACCACTTCCCGTGGAGATATCTTGCTCAAACGCGCTTTAAATACTAAGGAATCTATTGAAAATGTTTTTTTTACCTTAGTTTGCCTAAACGATATCTTTTAAAAAAAACTTAGAGCCAAAAATGCGTGAAAAACGGTACTTTTGTAAGATCTTTGCTCTATGAGAACCAACAAATAGTGACTATGCTCAAAATAAAATCTTCTGTGATCCAAACTCTTTTAATGACTAAAAATTGTAAAATATGAAACATGCAAAATTTGTATCATGATTCTTGAAATTTGGACCACTGTGTGGCAGTTTGTATGAGACTTTTCATGAATCTGTATTCCGTACTGTAATCTGCCTAACTTGGGTAACAAACTTAGTACTATAACAGGTACCCAGTTTGAGCTTCATTACAACGTCTGTATTTTGTCTTTGGTCTAAAGGATACCGCTTCTACTTTCAGAAAAAAATACCTAGAGTTCATTTCCATATTCATTCTTTATAACATATAATTGAACATTGTCTGAATGAATATGTCTAATAATTTACATCGCAAATTCTATAATGCCATATTTTATAAGAAAAAATAAAATAAAATCTGCAGTTCTATATTTATTTGATTCAACTAATTACAATCTCCAGCTGTCTCTAGCAAGTGACCAGGACAACTCTCGACTGTAGAAGGATGTGTCAGTCTTATCTAGCAGCCCCAAATAAGCTTAAAACCTCTGATTGGATATCGGTCGATTACAAGATAACCTTCATTGAATGGTATAGGGCTTGACACCTACAGTACATGTGCTCATTGAGCACTGCTCAACACCAACATAATGTCAAAAATTCAACCCTTAGGCATTTGAAAATCATTTGGTTTGCTTCAAAATAAGTCTTCAGTTTATATTCTAAGTATTCAAGAAAATAAAAATTTTCATTTTTTTTTGTGTTGATAAAAACGGAATAATTTGTTGATGAAATCGGAACGTGATAAAAACGTAGCATGACAAAATTGGAACGTGACAAAAACGGAACATACCTGTATGCCTTTCTACAAGGGTCTCTGAAGGAACTCCTATATTTTTGATGATATTCTTCCTGGAATTTTCTTGATGAATTGCTAAGATAACTGAAAAAAGACATAAAAATTTCTGAATTATATCCCACGAGTCTGCTTGAATAAACTCGGACAGAATACCTGAAACAACTACCTATGAATTATCTAAGTAATAACTGTAATTGTTAGACATAGTTCTAACTAATGTGGAACTACGTGGAACCTTGAATAAACACCCCTATTCTTATTTACGTTCGAATGCTCTTTCGATCGAAAACCGTTTTGTATTCCAGTTTACGCCAGCAAAATAAAGTGGGCCGTGGAACGAACAGAATTCAATCAGAAGTTGGATCCACCGTAAACAAGAATGAGGGTGAAAACTTTGAAAAATCCACGAAGATTTGGAAATTTTGTTCGATTAAGAGATTTTTTTTAACCGTAGCAATAATATTTTGGAGGAATTTAATGAGGAATCATAAATAAAATTGATACAGGAATTCTTGGAAATTTGAATACAAGATTTCATCGATCAATGTCTGAAAGATTTTTGGAGCAGAGTCGATATCGCAAAAACGACATATTCTACCTTATTAAAAATAACTTCCCTGAGTGTAGCCGAAATTCCCTGAGAATTCCAGGTTGAATGAAAGTCGTTGATAATTGCAGGTTTTCCAGGTTTTTTTCAGGTAATAGACACCCTGTTATTTGTTGTAAAATACCTATGAGAAAAAATAAAAACGAATTTCCGTTTCACGAGAATCGAACTTCCGACCTCAAGATCACAAATTGTCTTCTCTGCTTACTACTTCACCAACTCTTTGAATGTGACTGCATTGCCTAGTTATAAAAGCTGGTTGCTTATTGCTTTACTGCACCCTTTAGATGAAACACTTTGGAATCCAAATTCAATAGTATACCAACACTTTGAAAGCACAGATCTCGCGAAAGAAACATCAAACGACAGTGAAATTTTTATTTTATTTTTTAAATGAAAAGATAGACTTCTTACGTTCAATATTTCTGCAAATTAGTGCCTTTGATATCGTGAGTACAAGCACAAGCCGGTCATTGTGACGGCCATTTTTGGATTTCGTCATATGTCATCTTCAGAACTTTTTGCAAAACCTTTCCCGCAACATGAGCATGAGCATGAGCATGAGCATGAGCATGATTGACCTCCCGCAGTTGCTACTTCGTTATTGCAAGAACAGCTCTACTTACAGAGGGAACCAACAGATGCTACTCAGGATCAGTAGCATCTTCAATGTGTAAGTATTGGTGCTCTCATTATTATAACAAATAATACCGGCGCCGGCTGCGTCCGAATGCAGGTCAATTTGAAATGGGAGGGAAATGTTGACGTGTTACTTGCTTTATGGAAGCCGAGGAGTCCTCTGCACTTCCACAAGAAAACACTGGGAGCTCGAATATGGGAAAGGATTCGTTTTGGTAAACGATTTTGGATACCGATACCGATAGTGCGGTTACTATGCGAACCGGACACGATCCGAATTCCGTCGCTCACCCACAAAGGAGCATGCAACATATTCAACGGACCAAAAACTACTGACGCGTCAATTTTCACCCGCACACTTTGTTTTCCTTTTTTTTTCTTCCGAAAAACGCGAACCGGACACAATTGATCCGGATTCCATCGCTCGCCCTCAGAGGAGCATGCAACAGATTCAACGGATTCAACGGATCAAACACTACTGACGCGTCAATACATTTTTTCACCCACACACTTTGTTTTCGTTTTTTTTTCTTCCGAAAAACGTGAACCGGGCACAATTGATCCGGATTCCATCGCTCGCCCTCAAAGGAGCATGCAACAGATTCAACAGATCAAACACAACCTTGCTAAACCTTTCCCGCAACATGTGAGAAACACCATTTGGATTGGACAAACGAACTGTTGTTGTTGATTAACTATTGGAATATGAGGCTATTCATTGAAATCATAAGTATTCTTGGAAAAACACACAGATCATACTAGAATCATTAGTTTCCTGAACACCAAAAATTATGACTGAGTATCTAAAGATTTCGACTTGCACCTAAGAATTCCTTCCAGAATTTATTTCGAATACAAAGAAAGTATACTACCATAATTTCAGGACTACGAGAGGAATACCGATAATACCACCGAAACACGTATTTTTGCAGATCCTGTCATATAATTTTCATAGCAGGATCGCGACTGCGTAGAAATTGCGTTCGCCTTAAATTTTTCAGGTGGATCTATAGTTTAAGGTCATCGTCTATTAACACGGATTCATATTTTACTTTCACATTTTGCAATGCCTCTTGCTTCAACAATGGAATTAGTTAGAGTTTCAAGAGCATTGTCAATATTAAGTTTTGTTTGCAAAGAAATGCTAACATTGATCGATGTATGTTCCATATCATATATACTCCAGTCCGAAATAATTGAAAGTGGAGCTGATAGGTTTTAGAATCGCTTCATGGGATATTTGAAATGTAACAGGGACATGATCAGAACCAAAATCAGCGTGAGTAACCAGTTGATTACGAAGGTTTCTAGATTCGGTCAAGACCAATTCAATCGTAAAAAGGTTTCTAGGATACGAAAACCAAGAAAGGTTATCAGGGTATTGAGTTGAGGAATATCCTGAAGAGCACTCTTCAAATAAAATTCTGCCGTTGGATTTACTTTGAGCATTATTCCATGAGCGATGTTTTGCATTAAAGTCACCAATGACAAACAATGTTGACTAATTGCAAGTCAGTTTTCAGTTAATTAACATTTATCCCAGTGCATTGAAAAGGCAAATAGGCAGTTATGAAAGTATATTCACTAAGCTGTGTTTCAGAATAAACACCCAAAGCTTCAAAAACTTTGGTTTCAAATGACGAAAAAAGTTGATGTTATATACGCCTATGAATGATGATGGCAACTCCTCCACATGCCCCGGCAAGTCGATCGATTTCAAAATAGTTTGGATCTCTTTTCAGTTTGAATGCAGGATTCAAATAAGCTACATGCTTAATTGTTAGAAAATTGAACATCTCTTCCTCTTTACCATTCAAAGAACGAGCATTCCAATTTAAAATGTTTATAAAATTATTTTGATCCAAGATGTTTGAGAAGAAGTTCGCGATCTTTAACCCGTATAGGCCTGAGTGGAAGAAAAATTACTAAAACTCTCACCGCTCAGCGAATACTTAAAGGATTTCAATTATTTTTTGTCAGTATACTGGTACACATATCTAATTTCTATAAGTGGTCATAGGATCTCGGGATTGTTCCTGTGGCCGGAGTTATTGTGGTGGATTACTGGGTCAGGTTGGGTGACAAGGATTCTGTGCTTCTGTGCCCCTAGCGGTAGGCAAATTTCAAGTCACAGATTATTTCCAGAATCGACTATAATGTGGCCACTATATCAAGGAGTTTTAAGAAAAACGCATCAACGTAAACCTTCTGATAATCGGTTAACTGAATAATTATGTCAACTGCATTTGATTGATCCTACAAATGATCAATTCCGAATGCCCGGGATGCCTCAAATTTATGATAAAATGCACACTTTGAATCTCAAATTTTGTGACAAGCTTATGGGAACGCATTTTAGTGAACTATTATGTTCGATCCATACTTTTAGCGATGAACCAGTTTAGTACCTAACAAATCTAGAGCCGGTTCTTCGGGGCATTAAGTCCGAGTGGCCACATCCTGAACATTTTAAACGGTGCAATACTCTTCATTTATAATGTTGAATATCAGATCTTAATGATTTATGCAAATTAAAATTATTGCCATTGGAAATAAATTAAGATAACTTGGCATGTCCCGAAAAAACGCCTTTTTCTATCCGGGTTAAGGGTTTCTGGCAAAACGCAATAGTGTTTTTTCTTTGCGATTTGGAAAGATACACGCCTTGATTCGCCTAATGGAGTACAGGATATTCTTGGATATGCGGCATTTCCTCGCTTGAATCAAAGAGCCTGGGCTAGAGGCTGCTTCGATTTGGTGATCTGAGAATTCCTCTAAAACATCGAACTGATTACTTATTTCGATGCACTGAAAGGCAGGCTTGATTAAAACTCCTCTGTGATGCAAAAATGAGGCGATTTTGACGTTTTTCTGGGGAGTCAAAACTGACCTCAAAATTTACAACACATATCATCAAACAATTCGAGTGAGAGTGTAAAAAAATGCGAGGATTTTTTTCTGGAACACTCTCTTCCTCTCTTGTTGCTATGCTCACCTTTAGCCATGCTTCAGAAGCATTCTTGAGTGTCCCTCCCGAACAAGACAGGCCTCGGGGAGTTGTGATGGTACTCATTTTTAATGGAATTTTACTCTATTGTGTTTTGTGCTCCATCTTCCTCGCTCATTTTGCCTTTCTGCTTAGAATTTTTTTCGCTCCCTCGCAAGGGAAAGGCAGCACGCTGCTTTAGATAATGTCAGTTTCGAGAGCATTGCCAATAATAAATTTTGTTTTCAAAGAATTGTGAAGGTTAAGATGACTATCGACGTACCTAAATAATTAAAACTGCTTGTCTCTGTTTTCTACTTCCAGGAACATGTGAAATTGATATCCCTCTCATCGACATGACAGTCGTGCGGGAGTTGAACCTGCTTTCACCAGGGGATCTACACGCCTGGGTTTGGGTCTACCTCATCCTCCATATATTTTGGGCGGTCAGCTCTCTCACACTACTCACCAGTATGATCGACATTATCCTCATCTTCATTCCGGTATTTGACCTGTTAATCGGATTTTCAATTTTGTAGATGCTCGAAAGAAGTACGTTCGATACATCAACATATTCTTGTACATCTGGATCGCCTTCACGGTGACGATAAGTGTCCTGGACTTGGCGCTAGGAATTCAATTCGCCGTAGATTATGACACTATAATTGTGAGTTTTATACTCTCTATCGACAACTGTTATACTTGTGATTTCCGTTTTTCAGAGCGCTCTGTTCCTACGCGCCTACCCAGCTCCGACCCCAGCAGATGAGGTCCTCGTGACGGCAGCGACAGCCTCCGGTATAATGCTGGTAATGGCCTTCCGTGGTTTCATCATTTGGATCATCAACGTCACGTTGGTCGTGTACCTGTTCACGCAGACCTTCACCATCTACGACTACAATCAGTTCCGGCAAAAGGTAAGCTAAACGAACATGTATTTTGGGGATGGTTTTGACTAGAGCGATTGTCAGTGAACGGGTTCGAAGCGATAACTTAACGTGACGTATGACATGTGCAGCAAACTGGGGGAAATCAGTAGAACCGATGATCATCAATCATTCAGTTGACTGGGCAAGTTATCTACATGATAGAATAATTGGAAGCATTTGTACGGCCAGTGTTTGACTAATACGATTTGGTTGTTTAACCTAATGTCTGTGCCAGGAAATAGTCACGTTGTCTGTGTCTTGGGGTCTTATTGCAGCTATTCCATGAAAAATCGATTTAGTGGGTCACCGAATTCCGTGAAAATTTGCTTTTTTGTTCCTTATCCGAAATAAGGATACACGTGTTTTTGGATTTTTTGGTTAGGGTGACCATTTCCGAAATAGGGTGACCAGAAAAATCGCGACTTTGCAATTTTTTTGTTTAAAAAAAATTGTTACGCTTGATTTGCTTGGACGAAATGAAAGCTAATGATTTTGATTTTTGAAGAAAAATATAAAATTTCACAAAAATTGGCATTTTACATGAAAAAAAATCGGAAATTTCCGTTTTTCTTTGTTTTCAAGGCCAAAGGGGGTTTTTGCTGTTCTCATTTTTTCTTGAAAGTTAAGAAAATTTTACGTTTACTGTCAAATTTTCAGCGATGTATGTTTTTTAGTTTTTGAGATACACATTTTTGAAAATAAAATTCAGTCATTTTTTATCAGCACTACAGTGTGAGTCATTACTCAAACCAGCAACTGTGTTTCATGCGCAGCAACATCGTAAAATTTTATCAAATGGATTTATTTTTAGTTATTTAATTATTTATCAGTATTTTCATATCATAGAAATATCTCACGGAAGTTCAAATGAGTTGGATCGCTGAAATATTGGGATTATGACGTCAACATCTGCCTGAAGTGTAGTGATCGTGGAATGTCGCACCAAAATCTAACTATTTGCGAAGGTTGAAAAAATCACTGTTTCAGTACACCTTTAGGGAAACTGAACAGGCTCTATGGCAATGGGAATGAGACTTTGAAGTCAATTTGAGGAAAAAACAAGAAAATTTATGTAAACTTGACGATGAATGTTGGATTTACATTTTTTTCTCATAGATCTTCAATTTTTTGGTTTAATCGTTCTTTTAAGTCTATCATACCTATGAAACATGTTAGATATCGTTTCATCTTGTTTGCATCGTATTTCATCAATATTTTTCAGCTGTGAATGGTTTTGCAATCATATTCTCGAAAACAAGTTATTTCAATTACAGTGACCCAATGTCACCCCCTCTATGGGGTAAGATTGGGTAATTTTTCATTCAGTTGTGGTGCCGCTGTTTAAAAATATTTTTCTTTATTTTTTAACAGTTGTTAATGTACTATCAAAGTACATACTCACCAAATTTGAAGTTTATTGGAGTTAAATTGCGATAGTTAATCAATAAATAAATCGTACATATCCCTTTTGACCCATTCTCACCCCCAACGACGGTATCCTTATTTTGGAAAAGGAACAAAATAGCAAATTTTCACGGAATTCGGTGACCCTCTAGGTCGGTGTTTCAAATTCAAATGGATTTAAGATTTTTTTGCTGTTTTAGTTCTTTTAAATCAGGTTTATTAAAAAAAATATAAGAGAACTCGAAAAGAGAATTCATCGCGGGAAGAGGTTATTGTTAAAAAAGTTCTAAACATTTAGAAATGATGGACGCTTGTATCTCGGAAACAGGTTATCATAAAATTGTAACCAAGTAACCATGCCGTTGAAGCTGCAATTTATATACAAATAGGGTATATATATATATATATATATATATATATATATATATATATATATATATATATATATATATATATATATATATATATATATATATATATATATATATATATATATATATATATATATATATATATATATATATATATATATATATATATATATATATATATATATATATATATATATATATATATATATATATATATATATATATATATATATATATATATATATATATATATATATATATATATATATATATATATATATATATATATATATATATATATATATATATATATATATATATATATATATATATATATATATATATATATATATATATATATCTATCTATCATTAGATTGTTTCCATTTGACAGCGGCAAAACAAACAACTTAGTGCAAAACAAAATTCTACCCAGCGTTAGCTTCTGAAGTCTCCGTGATGGGTAAAAACAACTTAACGTTAGGTAAACTCGAAAGAACCCAAATTTGGCTTATTCCATTGAACTTCGACGATAGGTCGGTGCGTCTCTCTCTGTTTTTGACAACATTGCTGTTGCGAGAGAGGCAAAACAACCCAACCGTGGGTAAAAACTAAATGCAGTTTACCCAAATTTGAGTAAAAAGATCTTATTTTTTGGGTAGTCTGATTTCTCCGTGTACAGTACTTCCTCGAACTTGGGCGTTGCCCAGAACTTCTCCATTTGCCCCGAATGTTTAGGGTTACCAGGTTCGCGACAAACATCATTGTGAATCCGAAATGCAGATCCCTTAAGATTCAGTTTCTGATTCAACTATCATGTGTTTAAAGGCTAGTCCGCTAAGACCACTCAGATCCTAGCGAGGCTAGCCCGTCCACATCCGATTACAAATCATAAAGAAATACAATACAGTAGATGTCTCCTTCAACTGGGCAGCTAACTGACTGATACCTCAACCAGCAGCTGCAACTCTCTTTATTCAAACCAGGTATCTATTTTTACAATTCAACATCCTACACAAATATTATACCTCACAACAAATCTTCCACACTTTTACCTACGACGACGCATGCTTCTCAACCGACGATTCTTCTACCTGAGGTGCGACACTACCTCTATTCCAACATCATGTAGGTTTAATATTAGTATTACGAAGGTTACTGTATACTGTAGCAATGCTGCAAAATTTGAATCTCATAAGGTCAGTTTAGAACAGTTGTTTGAGTATGTTTCGAAACGGTTCTGAAGTCAAATGATGATTTTCCATAAGAATCCCTCTGAGAGTTCCCCAAGAAATTTTTGCCAGGGATTTCTTCAGAAAATCTTTAGGGAAGATAATGTCTCTATTGCTTTATACTTGTTTCAGATATTCCTCTAATGAAGTTTTATAAAACATTAAACAATTTGTACAAATGATTTCCCAATATAATATCTATTGATTTCTTTTGGCATACCTCCAAACATTTTTCTATGAATGTCATGCTTCAATAAATCCTCTAGAAATTATTCAATTATAGCTGTAAAGATTTCTTCAGAGATTCCATAAATATTTTTTCATAAATTATTTGCAAGAATATAGTTTGTTAGTTTTTTAAAGGACTTCTTTCACAAACATATAGTAACGTATTCATACATCCAAAACCAAATGTCATTTCCCCGAAAGCCAGTGCCCTGAATGGCCCTTTTCCCCGAATGCCATTTTCCCGATAACCCGTTTCCCCGAAAAATGATACGGCTCAAAAAGGTGCAAGAATTGTCTTCAATGTTAGTGTAGTAAACTACAAAAAACGCTAAGCAATTAAAAGAAAGAGATATTTGGTCATTCTCGTCTAAACATATAATGCCAAAGGTGACGAGGACGGTGAAAATCGAAAGAACCGCCAGTCAAACAAAGAAGGGTGCACATCAGATGACCGGTTCATTCACCACTCTGAAATGTTTGAAGTCATGACAAATATAAGTGCCATACACTTTTCGGGGGGAATGGGCTATACGGAGAAACGGGGTATTCGGGAACTGGCGTTCGGGGAAACGACATTCGGGGAACTGACATTCGAGGAAAAGTAGCACAACCATCTCAAAGTAGTGTTTCAAAAATTCCTACAGAAATAGTTTTAGGAAAACTTATTCTTGTGAAGAAATTTTTCAAAAAAAAAAAACTTCAGAGTTCTATAATGTATAATTCAGAATTCTGTTAAAATATTTTTCCCTAGGAGAAATTCCTCGGACAATTTTTGCATAATTCGTGTACAAATTGAGCGGTTCCACAGAAAATGACGACTTTTTTCCCAAATTTCATTTTTATATTTTTTGAAAAGTTATAATTTTTTAAAAAAAGGTTGATTTTTCAATATGGTCTAAATAAACTTTTTGAATGCTTTTCGACCCGATTTTATGAAAGTACGCAAAATTTTCAACAAAAAAAGGTATATGAGAAAATTTTGCTCTTTGCTACCGAAACATTTGAAAAGTTTATTATGACCATTTTCAACAAATTCACCTTTGTTAAGACTTTTTTTTCTTAGGCCCTTCTCAAAAGTAACGCTAGGGTAAAAATGGCGAACCGATGATGCAAATAGGCATTTTTGGGTATAAAGAAAGCATACCGTCGGACGGGGCTACTTTTAAATCCAGGGGCTACTTTGGACACTCACCTTTTGTATTTATTAGCAGCGTAAATATTAATCTGAGCAATTTTGTGTCTTCAGCACTTTTATTAACCCATATATGCTCTACCACTAGGCATGATTTTTTCTTGGAACAACATCAACAATAACAGGATGAACAAGAAAACATTCCAAAAAAGCTCGAATAAATATTCACAAGGTATAAAACATTGGCTATACAAACATTGTTTGAATTTTACCCATGTCGTGGAAACTTATTGGGAGCATCACAAAACTATCGAATCGTCATGTTTCATGAAAATCTTATGATTTGTTCTGCTTAAAATTGTTGTTTTATTAAAATAATTGATCAAAGGTCTAATTTTTGCGACTTTTATTTTATTATAATGTTTTGGTTTGTGTATTTTACAACATGAAAAAAAAATAAAATAAATGTTTGTTAAAGTGAATAGACATAAAACACACATATTTCAATACGTACCAATGCCAAATTCACAACATAATCTCTTAAAAACTATTTTTCGTCATATTTTACATGAATTTGTAGTACAGAACAGTCGCATCTTTCAAATGCTTAAATTAAACTATTCTTAAGCCAGCTCTAAACTGCTAAGAAGCTAAAAGCATATTACAAAAGCAAACTTACTTCTTTACGATCTTGCAAAACTTTACTTCATAGATTGCGTTTTTAATGAAAATTACATACTGGTAGTAAATTAGTTACCGGTACATCCTTCTACATATCGTTAATATAACAGTAAGAATAGTAAAAAAAAGAGTTTTTGAACATAACTCATTCATCATCGCAGTACCCAGTAGTTTCGTCGTTCGTTTATGTCAACTTGAAAATCGCGCATTCGTAACTGATAGTTCCATTTAAGAGGAAGTTGAAAATTTAAGTTTCATACTTCAAACTGAGAATAGTGAATGGCATGTTTCGTTGAAATTTGTTATATATGTGTAATTGATTCTAGCTTTGCGATTTTCTACATTAAGTTTATCATATATAATAACAATTATAACATATAATTGGCAACACTGGCAAATGGAGCAGTTGTAGTAACATAGTGCTGGCGCAATAATACTCGAATGAACTAATCTACGATGACGTCACGCTGCAACTTCCACCGGGAAGAAAACCTTTACTGCGGGCCGTGTTTACAAAAAATGAACAATTTCGCTGCACATTCATCCACTCAATGTTCATTCGGTGAACATTCATTCACTGAATGTTGGTCCGGATGTCATTTTATGTAAACACGACCCGCATTTACAGCGAAAAAAAAAGAAAGTCGACAATAAAAGAAGACCGTGGATAAGTCCATTATGCAATAATTACCCATGTTAAAACTGAAGTGTAGTGCACAAATATTCGATAACCAACCTATTTAATCGTGAACTGTGATATTCTTTCTCAATTACTCTTCTGTGGTGTGAAAAACTCGGAATTGCTGTCTGTCTGAGGACTGGTGATATAATCTATCCGTCATCATCTTCGTCTGTACCGGTTGGCGGTGTAATTCATCGAAATGAACACAAGAAGAGATGTATCTACAAAACGCACTAAGCCAGACGAGACATCCAACAGTACCGATGAAATGTCTGTCGCTCAACTCGCTCAGTGGATCTCTAACAAGTTAGACAGTACAAAAGATGAGTTGGCAAAACAAATCAACGATGGGATGCTGAGTGTGAAGATGGAGATTAAATCTGAGCTGGACTCTATGCGCTCTCAACTGGACAAATCGATCAGCGATCTCAACCGATCGGTCCAAGCCAACAAGGAGGCGATACATTCTACAGCATCTACCCTCTCGCGCTCTCAGTATTCGAACGATCTCATCGTGAGTGGCGTTCCGTACACGAAAGCCGAGAACCTAATGGAATACTTCGATATATGGTGCAATCAGCTTGGATATAGCAGCACACCTCTTGTGGATATCCGTCGACTTTCAAAGCAACCTATGACCGTTGGCAAAAGCTACAAAATCCTTCTGCAATTTGCAATAACAAATCAACGATGTGATTTCTATTACAAGTACATTCGCACGAGAACGCTAACGCTTGATCAGATCGGGTTCAAGAGCAACGATAGGATTTTTGTGAACGAGAATCTCACACCGATCGCAAGAGAAATTAAAAATAAAGCACTACTGGCTAGAAAGGATGGCAAGTTGCAAGCTGTGTTCTCCAGAAACGGTGAAATATGCATCAAGAAGACGGTGGAGGCTGGAGTGATTCATATATCGTCTGTGGATCATCTGAACAACATAATACATCAATCTTAACCTTTCCTAGTTAGTGCTCTCTTTTCCTTTGCTTCCATTCCTGATTGCTCCCGTGATTTCTTTCCTGAAAGTCAACAACATGATACCTATCCAATAAGAGCTCTCTGTCCTTCCACTCCTTCCTGCAGTTACTCCTTGTATCCTCTCCTAAAAGTTATCAACGAAACTCATCAATGGATACTGCTGGGCGGACTGCGTGATGTTGCTGTTGCTGCTGTCGTTGTTGCTGTTGGCTGAACTGCTGGGAAGTTACTTTCATTTGTCTTGAAGCTACTACGATGTTAATATTGAATATCTATTGAAATTGCTACACATGAAATTATCAAGCATTTTTTGAGTTTTATTTGCGTCATTATGAATGAATTTAATTGATTCGAGTTATGTTTTGGTTAGACTGTTTTTGTACAATGCATTGCTTCTTAAACATTCTCTCCAGTGATTATGGCTAGTCATCATAATTCTGACACCTCAACGGATTTATGTTTACCTGGGATTGTGATGAAATCTATGCTTGTTGCTGAAAAATTATCCATTATGTCTTTGAACGTTCAAAGTCTATGCGCTAGGGATATGACTAAGTTTGATGAACTGCGCCAAATTATGAGTGTATCCAACGTAGATGTTGCATGCGTGAACGAAACATGGTTGAATGACAAAACTGGTATGGGAACTATTAATATCGATGGATACAACATGATAAGGAATGATCGTTGTGGGAAAATTGGTGGTGGCTTAATAATATACTTGAAAAAGTGGTTGAAATACAAAACTATTGAAGCGTCGCAAGTTTTGATTGGAAACCATACCATCGAGTTTATTTTTTGTGAAGTTTTGTGCAACGGTAGTAAGTTATTAATTGGTAATTTTTATAACCATCCAGATTTGGAATGTTCCGATTTAATCAGCCATAAACTAACTGAATTTGGGATACTGTATGATGAAATTATACTGATGGGAGATTTTAACACCAATATTTTGAAACAGTGTGGAAAAACCGATCGGTTTTTGGATACTTTAAACGCGTTTGGTCTTCGGAATGTCGGTCAAGAACCAACTTTTTTTCATTCTCATGGAGCCTCACAGCTTGATTTAATTATCAGTAATAACCCAGATAAAATCCTTAAATTTGGACAAATTAGCGTCCCTCTTATCTCCCATCATGATCTCATCTTTGCCTCTGTTGATTTTAACACAACTTCTGAAACAAATGAGTTCTACTATCGTGATTATAAAAATATCAATCCAAACATTGTGATTGCTGAATTCCATGAACTTAATTGGAATATTTTTTATTCGAATACAGATCCCATTACATTAATAAACATATTTAATCAGTACATTAAATCTTTGCACGACAAATGTGTTCCATTGAGACGTGTTAAAAATTCTGTTGCTAGGCACAATCCATGGTTCAATGCAGAAGTTCAAAGAGCAATGATTGATCGGGATCGACAATACAAGAAATGGAAGCGTACAAACGTTGAAGATGATTTTAAGCTATTCAAAAAACTAAGAAATGCTGCAAACACATTGATTTTAAGAGCTAAACGTAATTATTTTAAAAGTCAGTTAGATGTAAAAATGCCTTCGAAACAACTTTGGTTAAAACTACGTGAGCTAGGTTTCTCCACTCGTCCTTCCAGTGCTGAAATTGACTTCAGTGCAGATGAAATCAACAAGTCGTTTCATCAACACTTTTCTTCACCCTCTGAAGATATAGCTGGAGGTCACAGTGTTGCACAAAATGGTTTCACATTTCAGAACATCAATGACTACGACACAATTAATGCAATTTTTGAAGTAAATTCCAACGCTGTCGGGCTCGATGAACTACCTATAAGATTCATCAAATTCATTTTACCATTGCTCCTTCAGCCAATAACTTTCCTTTTCAACTGCATAATCAACTCATCAGTTTATCCCGATGCATGGAAACTTTCGAAAGTAATACCTATTAAGAAGAAGCATAATTGCAATACGCTTGAGAATCTGCGGCCGATAAGTATTCTTAGCGCACTGTCCAAGGCTTTCGAACGAATTTTAAAAAAGCAAATTTGTGCTTATGTGCACGATAAGCAATTACTTTCCGATTATCAATCGGGGTATCGTCCAGGTCACAGTACCAAAACTGCAATGATAAAGATCTGCGATGACATTGGTATCGTCTTGGATAAAGGAAATAAAGTCATTATGATATTACTGGATTTCTCAAAGGCCTTCGATTCCATATCACATTCAATGGTGTGTAATAAGCTTGCAGAACAATTTTTATTTTGTAGGCAATCTGTGCAATTGATTCAATCATATTTGCAGAATCGTAAGCAGGCCGTTTTTTCTAATGGTATTTTATCAAGTTTTCTTAATGTCAGCTCGGGCGTTCCGCAAGGATCTGTTCTAGGTCCTATCTTGTTCAGTTTATACATAAATGATCTCCCATCTGTTATTAAATATTGTTCTATACATTTATTCGCTGATGATGTTCAGTTGTATTTTAATTGTAAAAAATATGATGCAGAGACTATTGCATGTTTCATTAATGAAGATCTTGAATCTATCAGGAAATGGTCTGAACTGAACTCTCTCAAACTGAATGCTCGAAAAACCAATGCTCTTTTAATAAATCGTGGAAATTGCTGTGAATGTCCAAAAATTCAAATAGGTTCTGACCCCGTAAGATTTGTTGATAGTGCAACCAGTTTAGGGTACACTGTTGAAACTTCTTTCAAATGGGACAAATACGTTTTAGGTCAGTGCGGTAAAATTTATAGTGTTTTACGATCTCTTTATTCAAAGGCTAATCTGTTCAGCTTCGATATGAAATTGAAATTGTTCAAAACTTTCATTTTACCATATTTTATATCTTGTGATTTTTTGTTTTTCAGTGTAACGTCTAGAACTCAAGAAAAACTTAGAGTAGCGCTTAATTCATGTGTTCGTTTTGTATATGGTTTAAAACGTCTGGACCATGTTTCTCACCTTCAACAAACACTGTTGGACAACTCCTTTCATGGTTTTTACAAGGCACGTATTAGTATCATAGTCCATAAGTTAATTCTTACAAAAAATCCTAGATATTTGCACACAAAATTGAGATCCTTAAGAAGTAATAGAAGCAGAAATTTTTCCATCCCAGTTCATTATACGTCACAATATTCAGGTACATTTTTCGTGAAGGGTGTCGGTTTATGGAATGCTCTGCCGAATTTCTTAAAGGAAATAAATTCAATTATAGTGTTTAAGAAGCAATGCAAAGTATCAGGTATCAGAAGGCCGGCTCCAGAGGCACGTTCCCCGCCATTTGGGAGATTTGTGCCATCGCCATATTTGAGCCTATTTCATCATCTACCCGATGGGAGAGGAAAGGGAAGGGAAAGATGGGAGGAAATAGGAGTGGGGTCCCTTGAAGAGGGAAGATCGCATAAGCGAATTGAGAGCATGTAGCTCCATACCACAATGGGTTCGAGCAGCGCCCTAAAAAGGGCACTGCAAAACGCAAGAGCGTAAAGAGAGCCTATAGCTCATTACCACAGCGGGTTAAGAATAATAGAATGTCCTGAAGATTCAGGCTTCTGATTTCAGTCTCACTTAATAAGTGTTTACCAAGTAATTGGAATCGCATTTGCGCAAAAACTGGACAGTTGCATATCAGGTGATACGAAGTTCCATAATCGGAGTCACAACTATCACACACAAATGAGTCAACACGCTGAATATTTGTCATGTGATAGTTGAGTCGGCAGTGGCCTGTCAACGCTCTGACCAAGAGACTGCAATTCTGCTTTGACAGATTTGTTAAATACTTCGCCACCCTTGGAGATGGCTCAGTAATGTACAATTTTGTTTGACGACACGACTCCAAACTATTCCAATATTGCTTGTGCTGAGTTGCCGCCCAAGAATTAATCTGAAGCTTCACCCAGCACTTCGAAGTTGGAATAGGCGGCTCAGGGCCAATGGAGTCATGCGATGCTCCATCGCGAGCTAGCTCATCAGCCAATTCATTTCCAACGATGGAAGAATGGCCAGGTACCCATACAAGGTTTACAGAGTTGACTGAATTCAGTTCCTCAATTTGAGTTCGACATGCGATAACAAGCTTGTGAGATCACTCGAAGCAAGGACAATTGTGTCCCAACTCACCGGAAGTGGAAACATCCGAATCACCAGGATTTCCAATGGACGGAGAGAATCCATGGAATTTGGTCACAACCAATTCCCAGTGTATGTAGCGATGATCAGATAATGATTCATCATCTGATACATGCCAATTCGTCAACTTGTGACTGATTCTGTTCGAGCAGAGCATCATGTCTAACACTTCTTCTCTAGCAGATACCATGAAGGTTGGGCGATTCCCTAAAAATAAGTAATCCAAGATTTGAACTACTTAAGCACTTTATCAGACTGGAGCTTCTCAAATTGATAGCTGAACTGCTCCAGATGATGTGATGAGTATTAGCATAACTGCCCACAATCAGCAGAAGGACTCTTCATAGGCAGTAAACGACAACTCGTTTGAAATCATCCATTAGGGATGGTTCATCATGTAGTAAATACACCACACAACGAAAGACGTATTTCCTATTGAGGTCACCAACAGAAATATCAATTGTGACAGCACATACATCTCTGGTTGTTAACTCAGAAATGAGTGTAGCAACGATAGCGCTATTTACGAGCACGCATGCACGAGGCATGTCACGCGAGTTTGCCATTTCATGTTTCCGAAAGTAGCAAAAACTGGGTCCACAAGGTTACCTAGATAAATGATCACAAAAATAAGGTTTTTGAACAAGCGCCATTTGAGCTGTAGCATTTGCATGAGTCTACAAAGATTGATCATTGCTGATATTTTATGCTGAAGATTTGTCTAACAAAGCTATCCTAACCGTAGCCACTACCCAAACTAGGCAGGATTAAGCTTTTCGCAATCTCAGAACGAAAGAGACCAGCAGCGAAAAAACATATCGGTATCTCTTAAAAGTCGACAAAGGCGAAAAGCACAGAACACACTGTGTAATACGCATAATGCGAAACCATAGAGGTGAAAATTTAAACTAAGTTACAACGTATTAATAATCCCACCCTTATTTAGCCTCAGGCTTGAGACTTAAGAAGGGCAGCCGATTATCTCGGAGAAACACAAGGTCACCTGCACCATTGCTCCGGGTAGCACAGGAAGGGCATAATACTGTAGAGGGCGCCCTGGTACTCCACAGGCTCCATTTGCGATTAGGTTTTATTTAGATCCCCCTAACCATTCATTCTTAGGCACGGTAAGCTTAAAGCCGCATGAATTAGGGGTCACCTGTTAGGTGGACTTTTACCACCGGAACAGGCAGTCCGTAGTGTTAATTCTTAGCCAATTGAAACAACCGCTACCGACACTACGCGGCTATCTAGGCTGATCGGGAAAAGGAAGTTAACATTGATGATTAACTCCTGACGTGCCCAATCAGCCTTCAGTGTTCGTTTTGTATATGGTTTAAAACGTCTGGACCATGTTTCTCACCTTCAACAAACACTGTTGGACAACTCCTTTCATGGTTTTTACAAGGCACGTATTAGTATCATAGTCCATAAGTTAATTCTTACAAAAAATCCTAGATATTTGCACACAAAATTGAGATCCTTAAGAAGTAATAGAAGCAGAAATTTTTCCATCCCAGTTCATTATACGTCACAATATTCAGGTACATTTTTCGTGAAGGGTGTCGGTTTATGGAATGCTCTGCCGAATTTCTTAAAGGAAATAAATTCAATTATAGTGTTTAAGAAGCAATGCAAAGTACACTTTAATTAGTTTTAGTATATTTTTTTTCTGTAATATGTAAAAGTAAAAGTGATTGTTACCATGACGCACTCCATAACTACTTTGTGGCAATTATAAGATTTATATCTTACGCTACTTGTGAAAAATGCAATAAATAAATAAATAAATAAATAAATGAAAAACGTTCAATAACATCACAGCGGACGACAATCTATTGAATCAGTTTGAAAGTTATAAGGAAAAATCATTTTATTAGCAAATTGTGAAAATGTCCAAAGTAGCCCCTTTTTTGTCTTGAAGGACACACTTTTTTCGCTATTCAAGTTTTTTTGTTATTTCTTGATGGATTTGCCTCATACTTTGCACATTTGGTACGTACATATACAACTTAAATATAGGCAAAAATTATCAATATCTATCAATAATTCTAAGAGTTACAAATCCTCAAAGTTAAAGAATGTGGAAACAATGTCAAAAGAAGCCCCGTTTGACGGTATGCCAAATTTCAGCCAAATCAAAAAATACAAAAGTAAACCGACATTCGAATTCAAATGGAACCGCTCAATTTGTCTTGCAATTCCTAGAATTTTCATAGAGTATCTCTTGGATTTGTTAGGGTTTATTCTGTGATTTTAGAAAACCTGTTGAGATCCTGGAAACAATTTCATCGGAAAGTTCTCCAAAAATATATATTCTTTAAAAAATATCGCCAAAGAAATTAATGCTCTGGGCATTAGGACCAGAGTTGTTAAGCGATATATTATCGTCCGATAACACAACGATTCTCGAAAACCTTCAGTTGACGACAACCACAGTGTTGCGAAAAACTCAAATTCTCATAATTCACGATTGAGTTGTCAATTACGTAAATCTGCAGTCATCTGTTTGACTCACTGTCTCGTATTTCCACAGTTTACTCACACAAAGCAATGATTTCTTGTTAGTCCGCTAGAATTATAGTAATCCTCTATAACGTAACAGCAACATTCGATTTTCACGAATTTTAGGGGATTTTATGACATAATCATTCATAATGGCTTGAGTGTGATTGAGTGATTTTGCAAGCAAGCATGAGGTTTTCGAAGCAGATCTCTAATGAATTTGCTCTCGCGGGAGAGCTTTTTGATCGGGATTTGAGTGTGAGTCTGTCAATCATGGATAAGCAAGCGATAAATCAATAGTTATCAGAAGTTATCGTTTTATCGCCGATAAAGAGAACGTCTGAAAACTTTATCGTTGACGACGATAACGGTAAAAAGACGTTAACTAAGTCGGCGATAACGATAATTTATCGATTAATAACCTTGATCATGACTAACCTTCGGTAAGAAAGTTAGAGTTCGACTTGGGTGTACATTTTTTCATTTATTAAGTAAACATCTACACAGATAACACTGAATCAACAATTTCACGCCACAATACTTAGTTCGTGGTCGCATCTCTCCATCCTCGGTTCTGCGTCACGCTCGCCAAATCGATATGCACTTATCCGCCCACCTAGCTTGTTGCGCTCCACGCCTTCTTGTACCAACCGGTTCCGAAGCGACCACCATCTTTGCAGGGTTGCTGTCCGGCATTTTTGCAACATGCCCTGCCCATCGTATCGTTCCAGCTTTAGCCACCTTATGGATACTAGGTTCGCCGTAGAGTTGGGCGAGCTCGTGGTTCATCCTTCGCCACCACACACCGTTTTCCTGCACACCGCTAAAGATCGTTCTAAGCACCCTACGTTTGAAGACTCCAAGTGTTTGCAGGTTCTTCTCGAGCATCGTCCACGTTTCATGCCCGTAGAGTACTACCGGCCTTATGAGCTTTTTGTACATGATACATTTGGTGCGGGTGTGAATCTTTTTTGACCGCAGCTTCCTGTGAAGGCCATAGTAGGCCGGACTTCCACTGATGATGCGTCTCTGTATTTCACGGCTTACGTTATTGTCAGCCGTCAGCAAGGATCCAAGGTAGACGAACTAGTCGACCACCTCTAACGTATCCCCGTCTATCGTAACATGGCCCAGCTAACATATACTTTCTCTTGGCCGCATTCACCACCAGTCCAATCTTTGCTCCCTCGCGTTTCAGGCGGGTGTACAGGTCTGCCACTTTTTCAAATGTTCGGCCGACGATGTCCATATCATCTGCGAAGCAAACAAATTGACTGGATCTCGTAAAAATCGTACCCCGGCTGTTGAGCCTGGCTCTCCTCATAACACCTTCTAGCGCAATATTGAACAAAAGGCACGAAAGTCCATCACATTGTCGTAGTCCCCGGTGGGATCCAAACGAACTGGAGTGTTCGCCTGAAACCTTCACACAATTTTGCACATCTTCCATCGTCGCTCTTATCAGTCTCGTGAGCTTCCCGGGAAAGCTGTTCTTGCCCATGATTTTCCATAGCTCTACGCGG
Organism: Aedes aegypti; assembly: GCF_002204515.2. Taxonomy (NCBI): domain Eukaryota; kingdom Metazoa; phylum Arthropoda; class Insecta; order Diptera; family Culicidae; genus Aedes; species Aedes aegypti. The sequence continues at coordinate 124,791,242 of NC_035108.1, read as the reverse complement.
TCGATACTGCCGCCTTGAAATCGATGAAAAGGTGATGCGTTGGGACCTGGTATTCACGACATTTTTGGAGGAATTGCCGGACAGTAAAGATCTGGTCCGTTGACGATCGGCCGTCAACGAAGCCGGCTTGATAATTTCCCTCGACCTCGTTTACTACAGGTGACAGACGACGGAAGATGATCTGGGATAATACTTTGTAGGCCGCATTTAGAATGGTGATCGCTCGAAAGTTCTTACAATCTAACTTGTCGCCTTTCTTGTAGATGGGGCATATTACCCCTTCCTTCCACTCCTTCGGTAGCTGTTCTGTTTCCCAGATTGTGCCTATCAGCCGGTGCAGACAAATGGACAGCCTCTCCGGGCCCATCTGTATGAGTTCAGCTCCGAACCATCCTGTGCCTGTGTGGTAAGTGTGTACTCTCGACAGGCGCGCTCCTTTACAGTCAAAATTGGATCTCTTGATTGAGCCGATATTGTTCATGCATCAGAATCCTGGTTCTTACTCCTTCAAACTAGAGAACTAAATAACAAAAAGATTAGAAAACAAATAAATGATTTCGACTCAATTTTTTTCTTGCCAGGATCTTTCTCGGCAACTGGGAAAACCGAGAATTGTCACTTCAACAAGGTTTAAAATGTAACAAGGATTAATAAATTTTCCTTTGATTACTATAACATCCTGTTCTCTTCATTTTAAGCAGTCAGGACTAGGGTTCACTGGTATAAATTTACCCAATAACGCACCACAAAAAGGTGGTCTACTAGCGTTAAGGGTAATATTTTACCGGATAGTTGACATTCTAAATTGAAAAATAAAAAATTCGTACAGTTATCCAGATTTGAATTTGAGGTCAATATAACCCCATGGCACAGACTCACAGAACATCTACATCAAAGTGTAATATATTCGATGTAAAACAATTTCAAAATAGCAACAGCCCTTCAAAGTTCTCTAGGGTAATATTGCTCCCAGAACACAGACGAAGGGTTAATTGATTCATTCTCATTTCAGAGCGGTTCCACGAACGCTGCATTTGTCGGGGATAATGGCGGACCGCGTCGAGCGCCAATAGATGCTTATGACATGAGGTGAGTCAGCAATTTTTTTAGGTTTTAATCACCATATGCTGATAAGTCTAATTTCAGTCAATCGCAACGCCACATCCAAGAAGACGTTCGCCGCCCGTATAATCCACCGACTAACTACCGTCGACCGTTGGATCGTATCTCTGAGCAACCGACCGAAATCATCGAACGACCAATTCAACAGCAGACACAGCAAGACTACTCCAACCAATCCAGATCGTACACGCCTCAGCCTAGCACTTCCGTAGCACGCACTTTCGAACCTCTCGCCAGACAGCCTTCCGCCGAACCAGAAGAGATTCGTCCCGATCCACCAAAGCCGATTCCACCTCCTCCACCACCGAAGAACTTCAACATGAATACCGTCGTACGAAGGGATGCTGCCGCAGCCAAGGTTGCCCAGGAGCTGAACTATCGCAACAGTTTTAACGTCACTGGACCGGGTAATGGTTTGCGGACATTTGCCCCAGCCCCTCCGCCTCCCGTCAATAACGACTCGGATCTTCCGACGCCCAACTACAGCCCTCCGATGCCAAGGGTGAATCCCTTCGAAAACCGACCTCCTTTGAGATCGGTCCTCAGGAATAGCAGATACCAGTAATACGCAAAAGCTAGTCGACGTCTGTCTTCCGAATGCAACAAACTCGTTTACTTATGTTAATTAGAAGTTAAATAAAGAAAACACTATTGTAATGGAACATTTAGCATCCTACCCGCCTTCAACCAAGATAACCTAGAGTTGCTCTGCCCTTCGCGACGAATGGCACCCAGTCTACGAGATAATGGAGGGTACGCTCCATCTAGAGAGTAAACAAAGTTAACCCCCGCGAAGGGTCAATCCGTTGCGCCGTCTGTATGTAAGTACGATTACTGAAGCGACCTGAAGAAACATCTGTCTGATGGCTGTCATGAAAATGGTGTCGATGTTAAATTACAGAAAATATATGGATGAATAGCGATGAGAGCCTCATAAAAATGGCAACAATTTCCGCAACGACAATGTAACAAACCAAACGTACCAGGTTTGTTTAGAATACATCTCAAAAGTAGGTTACTCAACTTTCCTCGTCCCACTAAGACGGCTCGTGACCGGACTTATCTCTTATCAATGCGGAAGAATGACATTACTTTAGTCGCCAAATTGTTCAACATTGATTTCATTCATCCCATCCGTGTAGAATGTGATCCCCTGAACAAGGATGTGTATTTGGGCACGCGTCTTCCGATTGGCGACCTCATGGCATTCGAGTGATTATAGAGTTGTTTCGCTCGAATAGAATGTTAATGTAAACGGTATCAAGGAGTGAGAGTTTCGTTTATCTTGATTAAACGTCGCATTTCTTGTAAATAGATCTCCAAACGATTACACACTTAAATTTGTAAATCGTCCAAATAGCCAACAGAGCTAACACAAATAGAGCACGTGCGGTTGTCTGGTTCTATAGATTTGTGCTCGAGAAAATTCAAGGTTAGGTTTCGATGCATTTTTACTTTAAGGTCATCGTGAATTTTCAAGAGCTAAAATCTAGAGGAACAGCCAATTCTGGGCTGAAAATTTGATCTTTTAATCACAGATCAAACATTGAGCACAGAACTTTGCTCGGTTCTCTAGATTTGTGATCTTGAAAATTTGAGCAGTGGCTTTTATTCATATTCACCTTAATCATACGAGTTTATTACAAAAATAAAAGAAATGTTAACTGTTTTAAACCTAATAAGAAACCAATATCCCATTCACCCTAAGAGTAGTAGGCCAGCAGCGGACCTCGAAATCACCGAATTTCGACTCACGTTTAACCTTTTGTTCTTTGTAACCTGAGGGACCTGTAACGAATTGGACTAAAATACCTCTTATCTTGAATATATTGCGGTGGCGCTTTTTACCCCGACGGCGCGTTTTACACCTAGTTCTCCTACATGCGACATAGCCCTGAAAGAAGGGACAACGGCGAAATAACCGTGGTTTTGCTCCTTTTTTTGTTATGGGAGGTAAAATTTAGGTGTTTCATCAAACGCGGTTGTTCCTTTCCTGAAATCTGTGATATGGTTCGTCCGATAAGTGCTCTTCAAAATTACAGGTGTGGATTTAAACTATTTTCACCATAAGATAACCATAGTACGAAAAGTATGGAAATATCTCTCTCAGCCAGTCTTTTAACTTTTTTAATCTATACCAAATGAACATATTGTAATAGTGCTGGTGCTAACGTCGACCTTGCAGGTATGGACAAAGGGAAGTAGGCATAAAATTGATTTCAATACGCCAGAATGATTTTAGCCAGAAAACCATTAACCATAAAACAAATTTTCCACTTTGATATGATATCTATTGATCGAAAAATTTATGGACAACTTAAGGCTATCGAAGCTATTAAAAATTTTCATTTGAGTATTTTTATTATACTCATATTAGGGTGCATTCCATACTTCACTTTAGCTCGAGTCGTGAATTTTTGTCTAACGATGGCGATCTCTAACGATTCAAAACGATTCGATATCGATCGCTATAGGAAATCATCTTCTGGTTGGCCGGGATACTAGGTTCAAACGCGTTCAAAAGTAGTTCCAGCGAACCAAAAATTTTGTAAAGTGGGTGACTAGTTTCACTTTTAATTTTACATGTGTGAAAATATAGGAACAGTCAAATTAGGGAGGTATCAAGATACAGAAAACATATTTTTCAAATTTTAAACTTTTCATATATTGATAAAATATATTCAAAATAGTATCTTTAACGTGAAAAATAATGCAATTTTACCACATTTACCTATGTGACACTTTTTTAAAAATCTGCAAAAATTGAAAGTTTTATTACCCAGAAATGGGCAGAAAACCCTAATTTAACTATCAATATAATCATAATAATCAAATTCATTAAATTTACCAACATATGGAGGAAATTTGGAACTTTTCGTGAAAATATCGAGTAAGAGAGGTAAACTTGCATGGAAAACTGAAACAGATAGCATCGAGTTAGGGAACATCGAGTTAGAGAGGTATTGACTTACGGAGGTATCAAAGCATGCTAGATTAAAGGGACCGCGTATTCCATCGAGTTAGGGAAAATATCGAGATACAGAATATCGAGTAAGAGAGAGTTGACTGTATATCTAAATAACCATATTTGCCGAGGGACTCTCAACTATCATTTAGAAATAAAAAAAAAAAATGTACAAAAGTCTCGTCAGCAATTCAACGATGATTTTTAATGAAATCTGCTTAGTGTCTGATCAGGAACTACTCCACTTGAAATCTTTTCGAATTTTTCTTCGAATCATGGTTTTTTTTTAAAGAAGCTTCCCTAATGTTTTTGTAAAGATCTTGTAAAAACTCGTTAAGGGTCTGTACAGAAACACATCTAATGTTATTGGGAGAAAAGATCTTATGACTGAGAAGCGTTCATTAAGGATCTCTCAAAAGACTCGTGGTTAGACATCGCATTTAGCAGGTGTCCGGCCATTTGGCCGAACGCCGTTTGGCCGAATGCCGTTTGACTGAACGCCATCTGGCCGAACGGGTCGTTTGACCGAATTACGAACAAAAAAATCAAATTGCCTCCACGCTGAATGTGGCCCAATAACTAATTAATTTGTTGTTTTGCATGATGTGACGGGACGCCATGTTTGTCACTATATAAGTGCTCCAAGAAAACGATAAAATTGACCCGTCAATTCAGGACAAGACTCTAAGCTGCACAAAACTCTAAGCCGATGGTTAATTCGCATCTGGGTTACCAACGGTGTGCTAGGGTTTCAAGCGTCTTTGATGATTTCATCTGAATTTTTTCCTTCTTTCAAACATAGGCTATTTTTTCGAGTTATACTGGTTTTATCACTATCGACAAGAATTTAGCTTATATTTCTATTGGGAAGTTTAGCTTTTTTAAATCATTGGCAGTCGCTCAAATTTTCGAAAAGATTTTTCCTTCTTTTGCTCATAGGCTGCTCTTTTATGAGTGGTCATGGTCATGAGTGGTCATTCGGCTAAATGACCCTTTCGACCAAATGGCGTTCGGCCAAACGGCATTCGACCAAATGGCGTTCGGCCAAATGACGTTCGGCCAAATGACGTTCGGCCAAATGACCCGGAACCCATTTAGTATATTGTTTCGGCTATAGTTCCTATTATCTCCACAAAAAAAGGTAAATTATGCTTTTCTTCAATGATCGTAAAGCTCTCTCATTCGATTCTTTTTTTCAAAAAGATTGCATTCAAATGCCTTGCGGTGCATCAAAATATTACGCGATAATAGAAAACATTATTATGTTCCCATGATTGTTACCATTTGTAGTATGATAGGCTTTCCAAAATCAAATCAAATCTGATAATTCATGGTGTTTGGCAACCATGAAAAAGTAGGACAAAACGTAAAATATGAGAAATGAATCAGGACACCTCAAAAGAATCTCAAAATCAGGACATGCCCTGCTAAATCAGGACGGATGGTAACCTTTACATTTCCCAGAATGGAACATCCTCTAGAGTTTTATTGTTAATTTTTTTATATAAAGCATAATTTGCAATCGTAGGAGAAATAACCAAACCAGAGCGTTAACATTTTTGTTGGTATTAACATAGGCTTACCATACGTACCGTATTTAACGGGACAGTACTGTTTTCAATACCTTGAAGAGCTGTCCCATCGTTTTATTGAAAATGTTCAAATTATCCCGTATTTTTGGAAATGGAGAATATTCACAGCATGTTTTTTGTATAATAAGAAATAATTCAAATTGTGATAACTGATTTGTTTTTGCCACAACTATTCAACAAGTTCTCAAAACACTCTTCTATTTTTGGAATCTGCACAGCATTTTTTATTTTAAACATTTTATATTAAGGGTTCATTCACAAATTTCATAATGCCAAAAATTACCATTTCTGACACCCACCCCTTCGTAACACATTTTGTATAAATATTCTTCGAATTTTATATGAGCTGTTACATCTTGATTTAAAACCTGATATAATCCGGATTCAATAGAGTTTTTTTTTTCAATACATTATTAATAAAGCCTTGAATTGAAGCGGATTTTCTAAACCTTGGACATTCAATTTTGAAATTAAGTCCTACCATTGAACCTATAATAAATCTTCTTCCGCAGTTTTTTTTTTTTAAACTTAAAATTAATATTAGAAAACTTCTTTAAATGCCTATGGATATTACAGCCATAAAATTGAGGAATATGCATCTATATCGTGTATTACCTAAACATTAAAAATAAAAAAAACTTAACGCACTAATATTGAGAAATAAAGGGTCAAAACAAACATTTCTTTTCTAAGCATTAAATACGTATAAATTATAAATAATAAATTTTATGGAATTACTTTTTCTGATTGATTCAATTAAATTTTGAAGAGTGTATTTTTCAATAGAAAAAGTGCTAGCAGGGTTGCCACATCAAAATCTGTGTTTTCCACGAATTATCTGTATTTCTGTATACTGGAGCAAAATATTCGTATATATAATCTGTATCCCTAAAACATCAGATAGAAATTAAATTAGGAATACAGTGAACTGTCCAGAATTCAATGTTCAAGGGACAATAGATTTAGGAAGGAGTTGCAGAACTCAAAATCAATGCAAATGCCATTCAAGGGACCAAGCTCTGAGTTGAGCTTCAGCTCAATTTTCACTATGGTTCTCTAACTCAATATCGAGTAAGGGAGAGTTTACTGTACCAATAGTTTGTACAATGAACTACAATGAAAAATTGTCACATCTAAGTTTGAATTTGAAGGTTTTCAAAAATATATATTTTTATTTTTGTACAGAATCTGTATATTTATATTTTAAAAAATCTGTAATCTGTATATATAGATCCTTGATCACAAAACATTCAAGGAAATCTGTGAATAAATCTGTATATGTGACAACCCTGGGTGCTAGAAAAATCTACGTTTATGATTTGATCAACATAACAAAAACATGTGTGGTTTTCTTTCCATAAAAACAAATTCTGCTAATAAAGAAGCGAAATATTTCACAAAGAAAATTGTAACAAATTCACTTAAAAAAAAACTCCAATCCTCAGAAATCATCAGTTTGGTTTTAAGTTTCCAAAGTATCAATCAAACAGAAATGAGCATTTGTCCCGTTTTTATCCGCTTAGCTTATGGTCAGCCTATATTAACAAAAAAGTACAGGGTCTCTTGGAGTTGTTTTAGTTGTTCTTCTTTTCATCCATGAGCCCAATTGTAAATTTTCTGCTCCACCAGGTCCGTTCTACTCGGCTTTAGATTGAACACTACTTCTAGTACTGCATTTGGTCCCTTGGAACTGCAAAAGGTACCCTAGATTGACAGATCGCAGTAAACTTTTCACGGCATTCTAGATTTTGCTCTATCACCTTATGTGCCATAAAAATTTGGGCAACTACAAGGGACATGTAGGTCTTTTTTGACGTAGAAGTACGTCTCTCTTCTCTATACGGGAGTGAAATTGGAATTTCAAAACCAAGAGCGTTACGTTGGCATGAAATATTTTAAACGTTTATAACTTTTCGCTGGCTTAACGAAATTTCTTGATTAGCATCTCAATCGAAAGCCAAGACATCAAAGCTTCATGTCGTTTACTTACTGAATCCCACATACCTGTCCAAATAGTTTAATAACTGTTTTAAAAGAGAACGTTGATTTCAAGCAAATCTATAAATAGGGGTGACTAGAGAAAATTTGACGTCATTTGCTTTTCACTCTCCGATTGGCTCGCATCTCAGCAGGCGACAGATCGGCTTGTTCTGACCGGGCGTGCTTCTCAGGCACAGACATCGATAGTGAAGGACGCCCCCGTTTGTCTTGCTTCGCTCAAATCAAACTGTCGAGCGAGCGAGAGAAGATACCGTCCGAAGCTAAAGCCATCACCGCTGCCACCGCCTAGAAGAAGAAGAGAAGCAGTCCACAGGAGAAATTGCGGTCGAACTGTGAACACGGTCGGGCGAGTCTTTCTCGCTTTGTGGTTCACCGCTTGTTTGCGTTCACCCAGCCATCGTCATCGCCGCCGCAAATTTCATCGGCCGAGGAGCTGTTGACCCGCGCTTCAAAATTTCGACTCGTGATGAAATCATCATTGGTGGTCAAGAAGCAATCCCGTTAGGAGCAAATACCAGAAGCCCCCTGAGTTTTGCTGGTCCGAGCAGTGTTATTTATCCGTAACAACATCGAAGCTAACAAAGCCATCGGTTCTTTTCAGAGCCATCAAATTTGTGGAAAAGAGTTAAAAGAGAAATATTTCCGACTTTATTTATAACTTCTAGTATTCCTAAATCAATTTCACGGCCTCATACAAAATTACATTTGTCGTGAATAATTTATGACTCAACCATTTGGGATTGTACTCGCGGACGCTGCTGCAGTGCCGTCGGGTGAGTGCTCAACATTTTACAACGATTGCAAAATAGAGTGGCTTTTCCAACAGCGCCTTTAATGTTCCATATTTTATGGGAACACTTTGATTAGGAAAATTATCCCATGTGACAAAATTGCGACATATTTAGAATGCTTTTGAAAAGACATTCTCATTGAACAATTGTAATAATTTTGGCACCCATGGATCAGGAATTTACCGTCATAATAAAGAAAACTATTGATTATCAATAGCTCGTATTGAATATTTAGGGAATGCCAATCATTCCAACAATTCATGTTCGACCAATTTCTCACGCATTAGTATTCTCCGCAATTTTCAAGTAATTCCAAGCAAAACACATTATTGGCACATACCCATCTCCCAGATTGGTCGATCAGAAAGCGAAGAGCACAAAAGGGAGGAGCATCATCTGCTATTCCAATGTTATAAAACATGCTGCCTTCGTTGGATTCAGTTTCATTCCATTTCCGCTTTCGAGCTGGTAAGAGCTCCTCCGAACTTGCTTAGCGAGAAGTACCTCGCTGCTAGGAGCCTGCTGAGCTGTTAATCCAGAATCTGGTTTGTGAAATCGCTCAAGATTTCAAGATTGAGCTACGTTTCCAGATTTCAACTAAATCCCTGTGTACGCTACTCTGTTGCTGTTGTGTACCCATGAAATATTAAGCTTGTTTGTCGAATAAACAGAGAACTTATTCACATCTTCTTATTCTTCTTCTTCTTGGCATTAACGTCCTCACTGGGACAGAGCCTGCTTCTCAGCTTAGTGTTCTTATGACACTTCCACAGTTATTAACTGAGAGCTTTCGTTGCCAAAGTTTCCATTTTTGCATTCGTATATCGTGTGGCAGGTACGATTATACTCTATGCCCAGGGAAGTCAAGAAAATTTCCATTACGAAAAGATCCTGGACCGACCGGGAATCGAACCCAGACACTTTCAGCATGGCTTTGCTTTGTAGCCGCGGACTCTAACCACTCGGCTAAGGAAGGCCCCAACTTATTCGCATGCATTTGCAACTTTTTCGATATTCCATACAAAATGACCAACTTTGGTAAGTTAGATCTCAGTTATTTATGGAAATATTTTCGAATGAAACATTCACAGAACATCAGATGTAACTCGAATTTTAACATATATTTTGACGTAGAAGTACGTCTTTCTTCTCTATACTGGAGTGAAATTGGAATTTCAAAACCAAGAGCGTTACGCTGGCATGAAATATTTTAAACGTTTATAACTTCTCACTGGCTTAACGAAATTTCTTGATTAGCACCTCAATCGAAAGATAAGACATCAAAGCTTCATGTCGTTTACTTACTGAATCCCACATACCTGTCCAAATAGTTTAATAACTGTTTTAAAATAGAACGTTGATTTCAAGCAAATCTATAAATAGGGGTGGCTAGAGAAAATTTGACGTCATTTGCTTTTCACTCTCCGATTGGCTCGCATCACAGCAGGCGACAGATTGGCTTGCTCTGACCGGGCGTGCTTCTCAGGCACAGACATCGATAGCGAAGGACGCCCCCGTTTGTCTTGCTTCGCTCAAATCAAACTGTCGAGCGAGCGAGAGAAGATGCCGTCCGAAGCTAAAGCCATCACCGCTACCGCCGTCTAGAAGAAGAAGAGGAAGCAGTCCACAGGTGAATTTGCGGTCGAACTGTGAACACGGTCGGGCGAGTCATTCTCGCTTTGTGGTTCACCGCTTGTTTGCGTTCACCCAGCCATCGTCATCGCCGCCGCAAATTTCATCGGCCGAGGAGCTGTTGACCCGCGCTTCAAAATTTCGACTCGTGATGAAATCATCATTGGTGGTCAAGAAGCAATCCAGTTAGGAGCAAATACCAGAAGCCCCCTGAATTTTGCTGGTCCGAGCAGTGTTATTTATCCGTAACAACATCGAAGCTAACAAAGCCATCGGTTCTTTTCAGAGCCATCAAATTTGTGGAAAAGAGTTAAAAGAGAAATATTTGCGACTTTATTTATAACTTCTAATATTCCTAAATCAATTTCACGGCTTCATACAAAATTTCATTTGTCATGTATAATTTATAACTCAATCATTTTAGATTGTACTCGCGGACAGTGCCGTCGGGGTGAGTGCTCAACATTTCACAACGATTGTAAAATAGAGTGGCTTTTCCAACAGCGCCTTTTATGTTCCATATTTTATAGGAACACTTTGATTAGGAAAATTATCCCATGTAACAAAATTGCGACATATTTAGAATGCTTTTGAAAAGACATTCTCATTGAACAATTGTAATAATTTTGGCACCCATGGATCAGAAATTTACCGTCATAATAAAGAAAACTATTAATTATCAATAGCTCGTATTGAATATTTAGGGAATGCCAATCATTCCAACAATTCATGTTCGACCAATTTCTCACGTATTAGTATTCTCCGCAATTTTCAAGTAATTCCAAGCCCAACACATTATTAGCACATACCCATTTCCCAGATTGGTCGATCAGAAAGCGAAGAGCACAAAAGGGAGGAGCATCATCTGCTATTCCAAGGTTATAAAACATGCTGCCTTCGTTGGATTCCGTTTCATTCCATTTCCGCTTTCGAGCTGGTAAGAGCTCTTGCTTAGCGAGAAGTACCTCGCTGCTAGAAGTCTGCTGAGCTGTTAATCCAGAAGCTGGTTTGTGAAATCGCTCAAGATTTCAAAATTGAGCTACGTTTCCAGATTTCAACTAAATCCCTGTGATCCGCTACCCTGTTGCTGTTGTGCACCCATGAAATATTTAGCTGGTTTGTCGAATAAACTGAGAACTTATTCACATCTTCTTATTCTTCTTGGCATTAACGTCCTCACTGGGACAGAGCCTGCTTCTCAGCTTAGTGTTCTTATGACACTTCCACAGTTATTAACTGAGAGCTTTCTTTGCCAAAGTTTCCATTTTTGCATTCGTATATCGTGTGGCAGGTACGATTATACTCTATGCCCAGGGAAGTCAAGAAAATGTCCATTACGAAAAGATCCTGAACCAACCGGGAATCGAACCCAGACACCTTCAGCATGGCTTTGCTTTGTAGCCGCGGACTCTAACCACTCGGCTAAGGAAGGCCCCAACTTATTCACATGCATTTGAAACTTTTGACGTTGGATAACGTCCTTCGGCAACAAATGGGGGTACATACAATTTATACAATTTCAAAAAACGAAAAATTGAGCATGTAACGAAAAATGGTCAGGTTTTGACCGCTAATAACTCAGCCATTTGTCGATAGATTTTCAATATTTATACATCAATCGATCAGAAATTTATCTACGCGTCAATTCAAATGGAGGACACTATTGATTATTGGCAACAAACTATTGAAAAATCGTAAAATGTTGACCCCTTTCTTATCTAACCAATCACGTTCAAGCACATTTTTGGGTTCCGCTTCCCACTATAAAAGCGCACCGGTCCTGCTTCTTCCCTCAGTCTTCTTTTTGCGGTCGGACAATTTACACGGTCGGGCGAGTCATTTTCGCTTTGCGTTTGCTCCCGCCGTCACAGTTCAATTTGTGTCGTCGGAAGAGGAAGACGCAAGGTTGATTTGCGGTGGCGATGATGATGGCTTGGGCGCTTCTCCGAGCAGCGAACTACTGCCACTCGGAAAAGCGACCAAGCCATCGTCATCACCGCCGCAAATTTATCCGCGCTTACAGATTTCGACTTTGAATTCAGCATCGGTGGTCAAGAAGCAAGCCCGCTAGGAACGAAATACCACAGGCCCTCTGAGTTCCTGATCCGAGGAGCTGCTTCTAATCGAGCGTCGGACTTGTGAAATCGCTCAAGATTTTAAAAGTAAGCATCGTTTGCAGATTTCGACTTATGCCCGGTAATCAACAATCCGTTGCTCTTGTGCGCCATCCACGTTACGTCATTTAGCTGGTTCGTCGTATAAGCAAATCGGCGCTTTTCAGGGCCATCAAATGTGTTGAAAAGAGTTGAAAGAATAATATTTTCGACCTTATTACATCTTATATCTCTCAATCAATCTCACAGCTTCATACAAAATTTAATTTGTCAGGAATAATTGATGGCACGACAATTTGATACTGTATTCGTGGACGCTGCTGCAGTGCCGTCACAACATTTCACAACGATTGTAAAATAGAGTGGCATTTCCAACAGCTTCTTAGACTTGCCATATTTTATGAGAACATATGTAACAAAATTGCGACATATTTAGAATGCTTCTGAAAAGAAATTCTCATTGAGCAATTTTCATCATTTTGGCACCCATGGATCAGAAATTTTCCTTCATACAAAAGAAAACTATTGATTATCAATAGCTAACCATTGAATATTAGAAATTTGTCTACGAATCGACTCCAATAATTAAAACTATTGATTTTCATGAATAAACTATTGAAAAATCGATAAATATCAAGGCATGTCTTATTTTCCATAGAAAAGCACTTTTTTTTGTGTATTCCTAGCACAGACATCATTGCTCGATATCTTAGCCACTTTCGTCATGCAAAGGGAAACGCCCCTTTCGGTCTTCTTCTTACTCCTCTTTATTCTATCGTGTTCAGTCGAAGCCAACCAAGCTTCAATGAGCCCCGCGCACATCAGTCAATCGTCGACCAGCAACCGGAGAAGGACTCCTATCGGAATAAATTTTACACATTCGTCGCTGCCGCTGCTTCTGCTCTTGTTTATTCTCAACCCAAGCTAAATGCTGCGGGTTCCGTGAAATCGCTCATCATGGCCATGGGCATCCAGCTAGACCATCAAATTCATGGAGAACTCGTCTAGAAACCTTGAAAATTGCCGTCGAAGGAGTGAGCAAACCAACGAAAACAACGAAGCACAAAATTACCGACCGCATTTCGATTTAATCGTCTTCGGTAATCTTGTGCTGTGTTTCTGTCTAACAATGGATTGACAACCCAGTTCGATCGACGGTGACTAGCCCCAACCGTCCTTTTCAGGACGACCATTTCATTTTGAAAGAGTTGTGAGAATTTTCTACCGTGAAGAGTGACATTACTGGTGATTGGATGTGATTGATTCAGATTTTGGTCAGTAATTTGCATGCAATCATTTATCACGGCTACATAATGCTTCTCGAGAATCACAGTGTCAAGAAATAAAATTCCCATTGTGCGCGCGGTCAGGTAAATCGCGAACGGCACTTGAATTAAGAATCCATCACGGTTTGCCTCGCAATTAGTGATGATTGAATGATGCCGTTGTCGTCGTCGCATGCTAGAGCGATCATTATCAACTTGGCGAACAAAGAGCTAAAACTTATCAGCAACAGCAACGTTTTGATTTGGTAAGAAATTGTCGATCGAATCGAAATACACTCACAGAGAAGACTGCAAAAATGCTACCGCCGCCCGACCTGGATAAAACTTTGCCCGGGAACCTAGATAAAACTTTGTTTGACATTTATCTCCGTTGAAAACTTATCATTCGAAATTACAATTGATAACTAAATATTAATTATTCAATAGTGGCCCTGTAAAGGGTTGTTTGAAATTGTGCTTCAATGCAATTTAAGCGCCTTCGCCACGGATACGACGAGCCAGCTGGATTTACTTCGGCATAATGGTGACACGCTTGGCGTGGATCGCGTACAGGTTGGTATCCTCAAACAAACCTCTGGAATCGCAGATCGGTCTTAAGGTGACACGGGAGACCGTGTTATTTTCCCTATCTTTTGTCTCACTCTAACAATTATCATCAAAACTTTGCAGAAGCAAATCTCTAGTTTTAGTGAACCGATTAAACTGAAAATTTAATGGGTTGTGCACTACATATATATAATGCTAGTGATACATTTTTCGCATCGATATATTGAGTGGTACTTGAGATTAACTTTTCAAATGGAGAGAGTGATTAAAACACCGTCCCGTGGCCTTAATCAAGAAGTCCTGATCGATTTCACCGCCAGCAACAACGATTGTTGTGGCGCACAAGATTCGCAAACTCTGCACCTGTTATGATGTGGAGCTGGGCTTGTCAGATGATTATGGTGATATTTGCGCTGCCGAGATCACTATAATGAATTGTCGGGCTCTACTGGTTTGCTTCTACATTTCTCCGGATACCACAATGAAGCAGAAGAAGTTCTTTATGGCGCGGAACTTCTTCGAGTATCAAAAGGAGACCATGCCATTCATCGTGACAGGTAATTTCAACATCGATCTGAGCAAAGAGGAGAACACAGAGTTAGCGGACTTCATGGACAAGAGCCTCAACCTCAAACTGGCTTCGGAATCCACTAAAGCAACCAATCTTAGTGGATCATGAATGGACCTAACGTTCAACCGGTATATTTGTTTGGAGAGCAAAAGTTACCGCTCATGCTTCATCTTCCATCGACCGGTTCTATCGGTGTTGAAGTGTTAACCGGACCAACCAAATCATAACACTCATTGTCCATAATAGATCAGAATTGACATGCAACAAATAGTTTGAAAATTGATTAGATTTTTTTGTCAGTACCTAGAAATCTTTCATAAGTTCGTGACGGTCCTAAATCAAGAAATAGAAGAAGCTAACGTTATCCAACGTCAACTTGGCGGTCGTATCTCGGAAACAACCTCTTACTTTTTCAATTTTCCATACAAAAAGACCAACTTTGGTAAGTTAGATCTCAGTTATTTATGGAAATATTTTCGAATGAAACTTTCACAGAACATCAGATGTAACTTGAGTTTTAACATATATTTTTGAATAATTTTCCCAATCACAAGTTTATAAGTAATAACGGTTTGACTAAACTGTAATTTTCGAAGAAAAATTCAAAACTTTTTATCTTAAAATCTGATAGCCTTACACAAAAACTGTCTTCAGCAAACTTATTCATCTCGTCAAAATCTACAACTTTGCTGAAGATACCATGAAGCTATTCCTTCAATATGTTTAGTTATGTCAATTATAAAAAAAATCGTCAAAAAATTCACTTTAGTCAAACCGTTACTGCTTTTCAACGTGTGATTGGAAAAATCACTCAATAATATATGTTAAAATTTAAGTTATGTCTGATATTCTGTGAAAATTTCATTCAAATCGGTCCATAAATAACTGAGATATAGTTTATCAAAGTTGGTCATTTTGCATGAAAAATCAAAAGAGTTGCAGTTTTTTTTTCTCAGCGAAGAATCACACCATCAACGAAAATAGCGCGAAAGCAATAACCAATCGCGTGCGAGTAGCGAACGGAGTGACGAAACAACCAAGCGAGAACCCCACCACTCGCCATCGATGAACGGAGCTCGAGCAAATAAAACCACTGGTTGTTCTGCTCCCAGCTCATTCACAAATCGAACGGCATAACGAACGGATCAAGCAGCGGAGCAGCAAAGAAGAGCGCGTGAAAGCCACAGAAGTGTGCGAGTAGCGAACGGAACCAGAGAGCAACGAAGCGAAAGCAACAACTGAAAATCATTCAGTGGACGGATTAGTAGTCAGCGCCAACCGGCGACCTGTTGGAAACTAACGCCAGCGAAATATACACCATCTGCCTCTCCTTACCATTCATATTCTTGTACTTGATGAATTCAATGAAATGGTTTGGTTTGGCGATGGAGCAAAGAGTTATTTAGGATGATTTTACTTGACAAAGAGTTGTTGATAAATATTCCAATCAAAAGAGTTGTTTTGAAAAAGTTCACTTTTAGCAGAATTTTCCTCGGAAAATTTATGCTTTACCAAAGAGTTGTTAATGAAATTCCTGCAGCAAAGGGTTGAGTTTCTCCCCACGAATATTTCCAGCCAGGACCAGTCATGGCCCCCGCTTCCAAAATTCTCGAGTACGGAAATTGGAAAATGTATTAAAATTGCGACAGATTTTCAATACTGTTCAATAAACTGTTTCTTGGCCAATTGTAATGAGCAACTATTGATCTGAATTGATTTTTCTACATGTTGTCTATTGCGTTAATCTGAGAAATAGACTATATGAAATTGATGTCTTGGCAAGGGATGTACAAGATGAGCATTATGCTGTTATTGCATCCCGACGGCACTGCAGCAGCGTTCTCGGACCATCCTCAAATTGCCATATTATCGGTTATTCGTGATAAATCAGATATTGTATGATGCTACGAGATGAATTAAGAGATTATAGCAAGTATGTGGTAAGCACATTAAGAAATATTACTAGCTATACTGTGTTTATCACGAGAAGTTCTTACTAGCTCGAAAGTGTAAATGAAATGAACCGAATCCTGTTGTTGTTACAAAGGGATTTTAATCCGAAGGTCATTCGTCCCTTAAATGAACCGAATCTGTCGAAGATAGTATGTTTTACATAATTTGAATTGCAGACGATGCTCCTCCCTTTCGTATTCTTCGCCTTCTTCTGATTGACCAATCTAGGATAAGATGTCTTGGTTAGGGATTTACATATCTTGGAAAATTCACATGTGCGTTCGTATGGACAGTAAAAATATCAACATTATTTTAACAGCTTACAATAAATTAAAATCACGCATGTTTTGGTTTCGTGCAAATTTTAAATATTTCTGATCAAGCATGTTTATAACGGAAGCATGTTTTATAACCTCAGAATAGCAGATGATGCTCCTCCCTTTTGTGCTCTTCGCTTTCTGATCGACCAATCTGGGAAATGGGTATGTGCCAATAATGTGTTGGGCTTGGAATTACTTGAAAATTGCGGCAAATTAGCATTGCGTGAGAAATTGGTCGAACATGAATTGCTGGAAGGGTTGAAATTAACTAAATATTCAATACGAGCTATTGATAATCAATAGTTTTCTTTATTATGACGGTAAATTTCTGATCCATGGGTGCCAAAATTATTACAATTGTTCAATGAGAATGTCTTTTTAAAAGCATTCTAAATATGTCGCAATTTTGTTGCATGTGATAATTTTCCTAATCAAAGTGTTCCCTTAAAATATGGAACATCAAAGACGCTGTTGGAAATGCCACTCTATTTTACAATCGTTGTGGAATGTTGAGCACTCACCCCGACGGCACTGCAGCAGCGTCCGCGATTACAGTCTCAAAATGTTTAGTCATAAATTATTCATGACAAATGAAATTTTGTATGAAGCTGTGAAATTGATTTAGGAATATTAGAAGTCATATATAAAGTCGGAAATATTTCTCTTTTAACTCTTTTCCACTAATTTGATGGCCCTGAAAAGGGCCGATGGCTTTGTTAGCTTTGATGCTCTTACAGATAAATAACACTGCGGGATGTTATCAGTTGATTGCCATGGTCAAACGGGGAATCCTCAACTCAAATGTATAAATTTGAGCAAGTTATTTGCTTATACGACGAACCGAAAGTTTCGTGGCGTGGATGGCGCACAACAGTAACAGGTAGTGGATCACCGGGCTTATGTCGAAATCTGATGATGGCGGCGATGACGATGGCTGGGTGAACGCAAACAAGCGGTGAACCACAAAGCGAGAATGACTTGCCCGATCGTGTTCACAGTTCGACCGCAAATTTTGCTGTGGACTGCTTCCCCTTCTCCTTCTTCTTGGCGGCAGCAGCGGTGATGACTTTGGCTTCGGACGGCATCTTCTCTCGCTCGCTCGACAGTTTGATTTGAGCGAAGCAAGACAAACGGGGAGGTCCTTCGCTATCGATGTCTGTGCCTGAGAAGCATGCCCGGTCAGAGCCAGACGATCTATTGCCTGCTGAGATGCGATCCAAGCGGAGAATGGAAAGCAAATGACGTCAAATTTTCTCTAGCACCCCTATTTATAAATTTGCTTGAAATCAACGTTCTCTTTTAAAACAGTAATTAAACTATTTGGACAGGTATGTGGGATTCAGTAAGTAAACGACATGACCCTTTGATGTTTTGCCTTTCAATTGAGGTGCCATTCAAGGAATTTCGTTAAGCCAGCAAACAGTTATAAGAGTTCAAAATATTTCATGCCAACGTAAGGCTCTTGGTTTTGAAATTCCAATTTCACTCCTGTATAGAGAATTTGTATTTTACTTTCAAACTGTGCGGCATAATCAAATGCAAACGCATTCAGTTCCCGATGGTTAGTGCCTGTGCTTTTACTGTTCATAAGTCGCAAGGTGGAACTTTCCCCGAGGTCGTGTACGACTATGACAAAAGCCAGGATCAGCAATTGGTATATGTTGGTTTGTCGTGGGTTACTTCTTTGCAAGGACTATTTTTGACAAACTCTACTTTTTTCAAGTTCCATCACGCCAAAGGCAGCAATTCTCCCAAGAGGGTTGACTTAAGGAATGAGCTGCAGCGCTTAGGCAATCATCGATTAGTGACGCTTTGAGACGAACTGCGTGAAATACTGGATCATAGCGGCCAAGCCTGCATATTGATGAGTATCAATGTACAGAGCCTAAATGCTCATGCAATGGATATTGCTACAGACCAAATCACTGGACCGATTCTATCGATTATCACGATCGAAGCACCCGAGCTATCAAACATCTAATCTACTGGAGGAGTTTGGCGAACTACAGCTGGAGCCAGAAACCGATCACCCAACCAAGCAACACAAGGAAGCAACAACCAAACAAACAAATTCAATCATCTGGCATTATTCCTGGAACACCAAAGACTGGTTCTCGGAACCACAGAACGACAAATGGTTCTTTTCAGGACTACCAAAATGAGTCCAAAAAGTGTTAACTTTTGAAAACTTCATCCGATCAATAACAACACAAAACTAGTACACTTACAAATTCATACACATGACAAATCAAATTATTAATCATCGTAGTTCTACGTCAACCCCGCGGTAATGTAATAGACATTACCCACCCCAAATTTTTTTGTCTTCGGCTCCACAATGTATAAAAGATATTGCTTACTGATGTAAAGATTTGATATTCAGCATGACGGATGCTAAAGAAAGGGTTTTTAAATATGAATTGTACAGGTACCTAAATTATGGTTTGAAGGCCTTCACAAAAGAATAAGTTTCTTTTCATCATAAGCTGTTCTTCGAAGTATTGTTGCTTCTTATGGTCTAGTTTATTCGATATTTATGAGATTTCAATATACGTTGAAACTATTATCACAGACAATCAGACGTAACACTTAGAACAAATCACGATCAAAATCATAGTCACTATGACATGTACCCCCAATGCCAAAATCTATAGGTTTGGCCACAGGCCAACAGATAGCGGTAGTGTGTAACCGTCATACACTCAGAAACACGGGTAGTCACAGAATGGCTAAATTTCAATAATTTATGACTATTTTCTATCTGCCTCACTTCCATCCTGCAGGGAGTTTTATTCCTATTTGTCAATTCGCCTGGGTTAAAGCATCACTAAGCTTCAACCTAGTCGAAATGTCAGTTAGTGTAAAAATTCACAGCGGAGTGAAAGAGAGGCAGATAAAGAAAAAAATAATGCATAAACTTCAGTAATTCTGTGACTATTTTTATTTCTGAGTGTACACGAACAAAAACATTGCGAGCGCTGAGGGTTGTCGATTAACCACTTACCATATATATGAATCAACCGTTAAAAGGGTGGTCGATGGGCTATGATAAGAGTGTGACGTCTGTTCGTTTGAGCTATTACCCATACGATTTCAAACAGCGATATGGTATTTTAGTACGATTTTAGTTTCTTAATATATGTTGTACAGGGAATTATGGTTTGGAAGATTTCGCAAGCAATTCTTTCTTATTTTCATCATAAGCTATTCTTTTAAGTTGCGTTGCTTCTTAGTGACTAGTTCATTAGATTTTAACGAGATTTAGTTATACGTTGCAACTATTTGCGTAATTATTTGTGAAGTAATTAATACCTCTACTAACAAACCAAAGTTACATTTACTATAATAACTTTCAGAAGCTTGCAGACAAAGCTTTCATACCGTTCTGATTCAAATTCCGGACAGCTTCAAATTCCGGACACTCAACTTTGTATGAGAAAGGTTTCAATTGAAATGTTTCAAAATTTGCCGTTGAAAAGCTCACAATTTGGAGACTTGTTTTAAAGAGATTTTTACATAGCAATCCATGAAAATTTACAATGCGCAACTAGTTTTGACGTTTTTCTAACGGCTGGTAGTGTTTATTTAACAATTCAACTTTTCCAAGTTTGCTTTTCACGAGCTGTCCGGAATTCGAATCAAAGCGTCCGGAATAAGAAGCAAAAGTGAGGTGGTGTCCGGAATAAGGATCATGAAGAGGACACACATTTCTATTTATTTAAATTTATTGGAGTTGTGGAATTCAAATCTTCACCTAGCATTCGAGAGGTAGGTGTCCTGATAGCATAATAACGCTGAGATATCATAAAGATTGATTTAATTTATATGCTTTTAGATGGCTAACACTTCGAAGAGGCCTTAAGTGTCCGTAATATGAATCAAAACGGTACATCCTGCTTTTGAAGAATGGAGGATTCTTATTTGCTTCAAAACATGTGAAGTAACGATATGCAATGGCTATTTTTTGAATACTTTTTTATGTACTGATATTTAGATGACCAGTATGACTACGAATCGATTGTGGTACTTTAACCTTTCGGTTGTGGCGTGAATTTTCATAACACGAGTAGTCGCGCATTGTTCTTCGTACAATACCCTTGGTTCTTCATGTTCAACATGAAATTCCTCGCGATCTAGATTAAATATAGATAAAGTTATTGAGTTTCGAAATTCCGCCACCAGGTGGCACTAGTGTGCATGAATGTTTTGTTTTGCGAATATCTTAGGAACCCATGTAGGAACCTAACAGCTTAGAACAGTGCTTCCCAAAGTAGACGAATTCGCCCCCCTGGGGGCGATTTTCAGGCTCAAGGGGGCGAAAATTTGTAAAACAGAATTTGGGGGGCGAAAAATCCAGAAAGGGGGCGAAAAAGCTAACATGGGAGCATTTGAAAATAATTACTCATAACCTTTGGAGGACACACATCTGAAGGCTAATCAATTCCAAACTTAAATATTCCCAGGACTATTTTACCATAGATCGTTTTATCTCTAATCATTGTAATTTTTAAATTATTATAGACAACATTACATGATTGTCAAACACAAAATATTTGTGTTATTCATTGAGCTTTTAAAATATCATGTGAGTTTTAAGAATGGTCAGCATTTGAGATTTTCACGAGATTTTGCAGATGCCCAATATATAGAAGGACCTTTTTTGTATGAGAACTTAAAGGTTTGGAAGTTAATATTTCTGGTATCCAGTTTTTACAAAAAAAAATCTACAATAGCATTTGTGATGTTTTTAATAATTTAAGAAACAAATTTTAGAAAATTTAGCCCGCAAAAATCGCGTTCCAGCGATGCTAAAGACAAAAAAACTCTATTTATAAAAAGATTTGAAGAAATGTCAGGGATGCGTTGGTATTATACCTACAGAACGCACGAAAAAATCGAGTTTTTCTTTGTGAAGAATACCCTTTTGATAAATTGAATTGATATATGAGTTAAAAACATTTTAGATTTTCATATAATTTTCAGGGTTTTTGGATTGGATGAAGAAAAGCGTAAGAAACGTCAGGCATTAATTTCTCACAATTTTGAAAATTATTCAAGTAATTTTAGAAATAGCAGATGAATCACAATTCACGGGGTGAGTTCTTTCAAACACGAACAAGGGGTCATGCACAAATTACGTCACGCTCCAAGAAAGGGGGGGTCGAGCCTTCCGTGACAAGCCTTACCAAATTTTCGGAGGACTCATACAAAAAGTGTGATAAAGGGGGATCGAAAAAGTTAAAATTTAGCATGACATAATTTGTGTACCATTCTCAATTGCGAACAGAATAATTGCAGTTCACCCAAATTTGACAGATTCATGTATAAATAAATGCGTTTGCTTGGAAAACATTGCAATTGGTTCAGTTTTGGAGAACTTTGCCACCAACTACGTCACAAGTCGCCTATGAATACATTACATTTGTTAAATTTAAACTAGACCAAACTTTTACCGACTAAATCAGTAGCTTGTAATGTACGCAAGATATTTTTAAAATTGATATTATAATTTACAGCCCAGGTTACCGATATTTAAGAAAATATTTTTAAATGTTCATAATTATTAGTTCATTAGTTCATAAGTTATTGTATTATGATTCTTTGGATATGCGAGTCGAAGACATTTTTTGTCCTTATTAAAATATTTGAATCACGTATCAGGGGGACGATTCCAGATTAATAAATCGGGGTGTAGTTGATCAGTGGGAAGAAGTTGATCATTGACGTACCCACATTTATAAACTGTCAAGAAAGCCATGATTCGATTTCAATTAGCACAATTTATGTAGCGTCGTATTACCTGAAGATTACTCTTGATGATCCTAAATTCTGTTTGACAATCAAGATAATTATACATTGAGGGGGGTCCGTAGCCTTGAGGTTACGCTTTCGCTTCATAAGCGGAAGGTCATGGATTCAATTCCCAGCCCCTCCAAAAAATAAACCGTCCAGCCACCAGAAGACGCCGCACGGAGGACCGTGCATAGGGGAGCACATCCATCATCTGTCAGTATCAGATGGTGACTGAGACAAATTGACCCACTTCGCAGGCAGCTAGCCTCAAAACGACTCAGGAAAACGGCAAAACGAACCACCGCAAAAGAGCAACGGACTATGGCTTATGGAAATCGATTGGACCAACAGCAGAGCACTCTCCTACCTGCTCGGTGTGAGAGCAAAAGAGCAGAAGAGAGTGAAAGCAAATGTAAATATAGATTAGTTAAAAATAGAACTGTATCGGTAAGGAAGATACAGATACAGATACAGATAAAACTGATTCCGGCACAGTAGTGGCCACGAGCACGAAGTGCCTTAATAATAATAAAAAAAAAAAAAAAAAAAAATAAAAAAAAAAAAAAAAAAAAAAAAAGATAATTAGGGTAGGTGTACCAGTTATGGCCATAGTGGTTCCCTATTTCGCCATACGGGATAATTTGAATGTATCAACATTTTGAAAAGTTTTTTTGTGTTTTAGCAGTAAGATAGAGGATATATCTTGATGTTGAAACATTCAAAAAGATTAAAAATGTGAAAGCTATCCGAATTTCGCATATGGCCAAATAGGGAACCACTATGTCCATAACTGGTACACTTTCCCTATACAGGTATGTTGTTATACGAGAATTTCTGTACGATACAATATTCTCATAAAGACCAGTTCGCGGTTAAAGCTAATGCATTTTTTCGAAGTTGAAAATAGTTAGTACAGCATAGAATACTGTATCAAAACTTCATAGAAAAAAAACACAGAAGATGTGTTACATTTTATCCGCTCTGTGCACCAGCAGAGAGCTCAAAATGAGAAGAGCGAGATTGTGGGCATACCTTCAGCAAAATGTTATAGGTTCAATTCCCGTCCCTTTAATTGTACTTTGTTGTTATATCCTTTCGCTTGCTTTTATCTTCCTCTCTTAATATATCACACTCAAACTATTTGTTTTTAGGAATCGCTAGAACTAGAGACGGACAAGAAACCCTTACCCTACGCTTCCATTCATCCATCATTATAGAACGCCTTTCCTTACGCCTGATACATAGGCAGTCTGCTAACCAAACAACAAGTCTCTCTGCCATTAAATTACCTCACTCCTATACAGGGCCGGATTTACAAATGTGGGGGCCCGGGGGCCATTATCTTGTGGGGGCCCTTTTCCCAGAACAAAACATTTTGATACTTTAGCATAGACTGGATATTTGTAATATTTTTATAAGTGTAGGTATTATGAATTACAAATAAGCGTTAAAATGTATTATCAATATTTGTTGAGTGCATATATACTCAATTGCAACAGCCTATATTGGTCTAAAAATTCAGGCTTGGTCTAAAAAACTTTAGCTTGAACTGACGAAGAGAGATAGAGAGAAAATTGAAAAAGGATGGGAAACATGGGCTTTGGAAGTTAAACCGTTGGAGAATCTTCAGTTTTGAGTTCGATGTTAACCAGTACGGTTGTGAGTGGTGCGATTGTGCGTGATTCGGCTGCGGGAAGATGGACGATCCCTACAATAAGGTTTTTATTATCAGAGTCAAATTATTTTATAACGTTAAAAAATACTTCAAATCGCCTACGAACGTAAACCAATTTTAAATTTAAATTTATGTAGGTAATGTTTTTTATTTTTATTTTTTTTTTTTTATTTTATTTTATTTTTTTTTTTATAAGACAACACTATCATCCTAATTTGGTAAAACAAATTTAAGATTTTATTAACATTTTGTTAACAACATATAACATTTCATTTGCCGTTGCAGTTCAGATTTTTTACAGGTGAGTTGATTTCACCTGCTTATAAGAGAAAAAAAAACGCTTTAAATATACTTAACCTAACTTAACCTAAACATATAACTCATTAATCGTGGCAATAGAAGATTGCAACGATTTTTGCCTGAATGTAGGTAATGTTTTTTATATTAACTTATTGCGAATCTTTCCTTTAATCCGCAGACTGTCCAAAAAGTTGCGCACCGGTGGCACATGCGCCGAGTTGTGCGCCAGCCAAAAAGTAAATAAAGAAATGTCAAAATATCTCGCCGAGGAAGTGAATCACTTTTAGGGCTTCAGTCCTAAACTGGACAACGAGCATAATTAATTAATCATTAAAAAACATATGTAATAAAAATGTTCGTACCATCTTGTTTTCAAGTTTCAACCGTTTTAAATGGTTTAGATTGATCACAACTCGGCGCATGATCGATAAGCGCGCAACTTTTTCGAGGGTCTGCGGTTTTCAGAAAAGATTCGCAAAGTGCCCAACTAGTACCAGACCCTGGCGCGCAACACAAAAAGTAAAGAGAAAGTGATCGAAATGCTAAAAATTCTCGAGAAGCATAATAATACATCTTAGTAGATTTTACATGTTAACAGGTTAAATTCATTTTTTTAGGTCTTATTCGTCAACAATAAAATTTGTTTGTTGATTCTCTTCTTATAGGTCTCTATATGAATGAAAATCATATATATAAAATCCCAGAGTTGTCTGTCTGTCAGTAACGCTTTGAAATTATTCATTGAAATGTTTCACTGAGCACGACAACAGTAATTTAAGAGCACTACGACAGTCAATTTTATTGTTAGATCATTACAATTGCAAATTGTGGAGCACTACAACAGCTATTTGACAGAATATTCTAGAGCTATCTGGAACATTGTTCTTTCTGATTTGTAAAATAGTTTCGAATTTTTCATCATTTCGTGAACAAACAATGTTTACAATGCTGGTTCCCTGAAATGGCTTTACAAAGCATTTCTGTTCCATGGGTCGATGGTCCCTTCATTAAAACTGTGATTTCGAAAGATGACAATAAATTATAGATCACTGGAACAGCTATTTAGCGGAATATTCTGTAAGATTCTGGACAAACATTTGAAAATGGGCCCAAGAGGTCTTGAGCCTTTTTTCAGAAACGTAGCTGTTGAGCCCTTTATAGCCCGCCCACACAAACTAACACCAATATCAGAAAGATCGGTGTTAACTCTTCCTGATAGTGGTATTGGTGAGCGTGATCGAGTTGAATGGGGTTCGACAGCGTCTTGAAAAGTCAATATTTACCAATGTCGATGTGCCCTTTTGAAATGTTTGTCCAGCATTCGTCTCTCTCATTCATAGAAGCTTCTGGAACTTTTGAAATGTTTCACAACACAAGGAACATTACAACAGCATATAAGGATGTAATATAAGATCAGAATATTACAACAGCATTACATTGACATGTTCACTCCATCACTGGGCGGAGCATAAATTTAGGCGACTTTTTGTTCATTAATGTAATGCGTGACGACTGAGGGTCATGTTAATGAAATTATAACCATTATCCTCTACTTCTAACATTACATCTCTACTGGAACAGAGTCTGCTTCTCAGCCTATTGTTCATACACAATTTGCATATTTAAAAGCAGGGAGATTTATTTTTCCATGTCATCATTTTGCAGTTGAACATAGACATTATCAATCTTTGAAAGATTATATATTGATTTTCGCTTTAAAATTCCATTGGAACGTGGCTAGCCACGCGGGTAAGCTAGTCTCTTAATAGTTTCTATTTTTAATAAAAGATCTCTAAGGTATCTATTTTAATCAAAATGCTCTCAAGAGTCTCTTTTTCTCTCATTCGGATTGCAGTGAATCCTGATGCAAAATTCTATGGGCTCCAGAGAAAAAATATCAAAGACTTTAATTCAGCTTTTCAGCAGGTTCTTTAAACATTTCCTCTCACATGTCTCATGGAAAAACTTAAAGCAATCATCTAGTGATTTTTTTCAGAAATTTCTAGACTCATACTGGGATCCCTCTTAATTTTTTTCTGGATATTCTTCTACCAATACTTTGAGAAATTCTTCCAGCGGTTTTGCAAAGGATGCATAGAGACCTTGGGTACTCCAACGATTCACCTCTATTTATTTCCTCAGGGAATACCCCGAGTTTTTTTTTTCCAAAGATAGGAATTCCTCCAGAAATATTTTTTCACTAATCCTTCAACCGAATTTTACAGTTATTACTAAAAGAATCAATGGAACAATCACCTGATACAATCATGGAGGACTTAGGCCCAGTGTTGATAGACTCACACTCAAAATCTCAATCAATACGCTCTCCCGTGAGAGCAAACTCATTAGAGATCTGCTTCGCAAATCTCACGCTTGAGATTTTGATGCAAAATCAACTCAATCAACTCGAACCGTAAAAAATGATTCAGTCGCAAAACCAGGCAAAAACGTGTGAAATCCGAATGTTGTTGTTTACGTTAGAAAGGATTACTATAATTTTACCAGACTAACATAAAATTATTGCCATGTGTGAGTAAACTGTGGAAATACGAGACGATGAGTAAAAAAGGTGAACCAACTCAACCATGATTTTTTGACTGCTGAGTTGCATGATTGACAACTCACGCATGATAAATCTCAAGCGTGAGTTGTGAGAAATTGAGTTTTTCACAACATTGCTTAGACCTTCCTTGAAATATGTCTAAAATTATCTTTGGACAAATTCCTGGGTAATTTCTAAAGTTATCTTTGTCCAAATCCAGAATACATTCTTGAGATTTCCGAAACAAAATGCTTAAAGAAAAACTCTTGGAGAAATTGTTCAGGAAATAATAACTTAATCTTCGGAATTATCTCTGAATCTTTGGAAAATATAGTAATGAAGAATAACAAAAAAAAAAATGTCTGGCAGGATTCTTTTTTCTTTTGGTTCATTCTAGGTATCATTTTGTTTTTCTGTTTCCTGTTTGATTCATTTTCGGTTCCTGTCAGGTCTTTTTTTGATCCATTTTTTCAAGCTAGAGTGTTCTGAAGTTTCTATATTCGTGGCACTTAAACGCTACAAGGTCTGCAATGTGAAAGCTTTTGTTGTAGTTCGAAAAGTCGCGTTAGAAAATCGTTAAGGATGGCACTCCACTTATTTATCCTTATCGTTTTTAATCTTTCTTGATCTTCTTGTTTCTCATAAAGTCAACAAAATCCTATTCTGAATTTTTGTATACAGATTAGAGTTCACTTTCAAAATTGTCGTCCATTATTCCGGATTTCTTAAAAAAAAATAATCTTTCAAATCATATGATGCGTTTGCGAAAAGAAGTGCATTGATTCTAATTATTCGTGAAAATTTAACTATAAATATTTTTGCCAAGATTTGTGGGGGCCCGCCCCCCCCCCCCCCGTAAATGCGGCCCTGCTCCTATACCTTTCCGCATGAACTAACGTAGATGCATGGGTCTATCCGGTCTACTGTGGGGTAGTTCTAAATTCAACATCAATTTCTCCCCCTTCCTTTCATTGACCTGCATTCTGACATGGCAGGCGCCATTGTTGCCTAACCACTAATTCTTTAAAATGACAGCAATATAAATTCCAATAATAAGAATTTCTATAACAATTAGCACATTTTCATGATTTGAGTGAAATGCGGGACTTTTCCCAAGGCAAACGTTCAAAATGCGGTAATGTCCCGCGAAAAGTGGGTTGTCTGCCCACTTTATATTGGTACCGTCGATGGGGGTGACAATGGGTCTGGGGGGTGAGATTGGGTCAAAACGGATAAATATGATTTATGAAATATTTCAGCTAATAACGGTGATATTACTAAATTTAATAATTCATATGTTGGGGAACATATTATAACACATAATTCATCAGAATATACATTTTTAGAAATAGTAGTTTTTGTTTACTATATCAATAAACTTGTATGTTGAAATTAGATAAAATTTACAACATTAAATTTCTCACTCATTTTGTGGTGTGTGCTAACGTAAGAACTAAACGGCACATACAAGACGCGACGCGAGACAAGACATAACACTTATCGTTCTTACAATCGTCAAAAAAGTTAAAAAAATTTACCTTTTGTCGACCGGTTTCGGGCGCGATGTAGCCCATCTACAGGACAATGTCCGACTGACTGCGATGATTTCGTACGTTGATCGTATACGTCAAAAACGAAGAGATGCTTTAATGCAGTGATCCCCAAAGTGGGCGAATTCGCCCCCCTGGGGGCGATTTGCAAGCTCAAGGGGGCGAAAATTTGTAAAAAGGAATTTGGGGGGCGAAAAATCCAGAAAGGGGGCGAAAAGGCTAACACGGAAGCATTTGAAAATAATTACTCATAATCTTTTTAGGACACACATCTGAACGTTAATCAATTCCAAACTTATCTAATTCCAGGAATATTTTACCTTTGGTCGATATATCTCCAATCAGAGTCATATTAAAATTATGATAGACTACACTTGATAATTCTCAAATACATGTTATGCATTCAGGTTTTTTTAATCTCATGTGCGTTTTAAGAATGGTCGAAATTTGAAATTTTTACAAGGCCGGATGATTAGTCACAGATAACATTTGATACACAACATAATTTGGATGTACAAAGTATCTGAGAAATTTTAAGACTTTTTGCAAATGCCCAATATTTTACAAAAGTATTTTTCTATGTGGGAACTTTGAGGTTGGGAAGCTAATACTTCTTTTATTGGCATCCAGCTTTTTTACAGAAAAAAATCTATACTACTTATTTTGAAGTTTCGGTTGCACTCTTTCATCATTTCTTATGGTACAAATCATTTTAGTGACAATTTTTTCTTGGTGTTAGGAAAAATCCCCTTTTTATATATTGCATTAAAATATGAGTTTAAAAACATTCTGGATTTTTATATATTTGTTCTTTTTGGATTGAATGAAAAAAATATCGTTCCCAGAAACGTCAAACATTTATTATTCACAATTGCTGAAAATTATTGCAGTAATTTTAGAAATAAAACACAAATCAGTATGAAATCACCATTAACGAAGCATTCCCAGAAGTTGGCGCCTATGTATATATTACATTCAAAATGTTTAAACTGGACCGAACTTGTATCGAAAGCTGATTCCTGTAATGTACGCAAAATATTGTTGAAATTGTTATTATAAAATGAAATCCAGTTAATCATACCTAATTATTTTGAAATATCGATATTCAAGAAAATAATAGTTATTATTAAAAGTAATAGAACTTAATAGTTATTGTATCATCATTCTGTATCGATTCGAAGACCTATTTTGACGTAAAGCAAAATAAGTAAAATATTGAAATCACATATCAGGGGGGCGATTCCAGATAAATGTTGGCCTCAAGGGGGCGAAAGTTGAAAAAGTTTGGGAAGCACTGCTTTAATGTATTGTGATGTCTGCTATGTTGAAGAGGCACGACGTGATCGGAGGGTCATCTTCATTCATCAATGGCTCTTCAGACTTATTGATGAACATGGACTCCCATGCATTTAGGTGCGAAGCTTTCCTTACTGATTTTATTAACTTCGCACCTTGCCAGTTTATGCTATGGTTACAGTTTGATGCATGAACCGCTACGCTGGATTCATTTGTCCTATTGGAAACCACAGCATTCCTGTGTTCTCTTAATCTTATTTTTATCTTACGCCGGGTTTGTCCTATATAGACCGCAGAGCAGTCCTGGCATGGAATCTGGTAGATACCCGACTGATCGTCGGGAGGAACTTTGTCCTTCAGGTTGCATAGAAGGTCTCGAAGCGTGTTGTCACTTTTATGTACAACTTGTATACCTTGTCGTTGCAATGATGTTTTAATGGGATTAGTTACTTTAGGGTAAAATGGCAGACTGACTCTTCTCGTTTCTTCTTTAATTGGTTCTAATGTTGTAACTTGTTGGCGTTGTTTTCTGAGTTTGTGTTTCTGGAAGATTTTGTCCACAAACTTCCTTTCGTACCCATTTACTTCGGCAGCGGTGTAGATTCGAGCTCGTTCCTCCTCGAATTCTTCATTATCCATAGGCACATTGTAGAGTCGGTGTGCCATGGAATGGAAAGCCGCTTGTTTCTGGGCACCCGAATGGCTTGAATCGGATGTAATATACCGATCGGTGGAAGTGGGTTTTCGAAAAATTCCAAAACTCAGCGTGTTGTCATCTTTCCTGCTGATCATTAGATCGAGGAAGGGCAATTTCCCATCTTGCTCTTTCTTTAAATTTCTCCTGTGCAAAGTATCACGCATGTACTTTAACCTCTACCGATAAATTAGTAGAAGGTATTTGATTTTTCAACAAAAATTTTTATTTTTTTTCGGTACGGTGTCTAAAACATCAAAAATAGGGGTGAGATTGGGTCAAGCAAGAACGACAGTAAATAAAATTGCTAGTCCACTTTTTTGACATTTTACGGTGCCGGTAGTTCTCTTTTGACGTTAACTACGTCTTACGGCAATATACTGGGTGTCAATTGAAAATCTAAAATTTTGCGACCGTCACGAAATTATGTAAGATTTTGAACGCTAATAACTCAGTCATTTATCGATAGATTTTCAATATTTTCCCACCAATCGATCGGAAATGTATACAACAATTTCCTCGAATGGAGAAAACTATTGATTATTGACAATAAACTATTGAAAATTGGGAAAATGTCGACCCCTTTCTTACGCAACCAATCACGTGCAAGCAGTTTTCCACGCTTCTTTTGCGTTCTGCTTCGCACTATAAAACCAGACCGATTCCTGCTTCTTCGCTCATTCTTCTTTTTGCCGTCAGATTGTGAACATGGTCGGCGAGCAAGTCTCGAGTGCCTTTCGCATTCTCAATTCAGTTTTCAATGGAACGCGAATGGAACAACAACACGCCGCCGCGACTGAAGCCGCTTGTCAAAGCGCCCATCATCATCGCCACCGCAAACCTCATCGGGCGAGGAGGATTTCTACCAGTGCGCCGTCAGCATCTCGCTACCAGAGGCAAGCTCTTGATCATCAAACGGCGGCAAAATACCAGCGTCCGGATTGTGAAATCGCTCAAGATTTCTCAATGGACTCGCGCTTCCAGAATTGGCGCTGCAGGAATCGGGGCGCAAAGGTAAGTTTGTACGAGGTGGCTGAAGAAAATCGACCAAAGCCGCTTGTTGAAGCGCACATCGTCATCAGCACCGAAAATCTCACCGGGCGAGGAGGATTGCAACCAGTGCGCCGTCAAAGTGTGTCCGTGTTACGTAAATTCAATAATTCAATCGGCACTTTTCAGAGCCAGCAAATGTGTTTTAAAGAGTTATTTGTTTAATATTCCCTAAATTGTTTATCACATACTTGCTATAATCTCTTAATTCATATCATAGCAGCATACAACAATTGATTTATTACGAATAATTGACAATACGGCAATATGAAGATGTTTCCGAGGACGCTGGGATGCAATATATTTTCTATTGTTGAGGAATGATTCACATATTACGTAACACAAAATTTGCCAGCTTTGGTTCCCCTTCTTTCCCCACGTAATGAAAGATTTTAAATTTTTACGTTAACTACGTCTTACAGCAATATACTGGGTGTCAATTGGAAATCTATAATGTTGCGACCGTTACGATATTTAATTTGAACTAAAGGAAGGCTGCAACTATGACAATCGACTTAAATTCAAATGCAGAAAATCACTTGGCGTAGTTAACGTCATGCGGTCGTGTCTTGTACACAACCCCCACTGATTATTTCATTAAGATGTGTTTATTCTTCTAAATACAGCATCTCTGTAACAGTGTTGTTCAGACTCATTTCCCCGAAAATAACATTTTCCGAACTACGAAGCCACGAACTACTACAACCATGCTCTATCCTCCTAAGATAGAAAAGCAGATGGTTAAGCTTGAGTACTGCACACAAAATCGATCAATTTTAATCCCAGAGAGCCACAATTCAAGTTTCGGTGAAATGAAATGAGTGAGTGAGTGAGTTCGAATCATTTCACCGAAACTTGAATTGCGGCCCACCGAGATCGAAACTGTCGGATCCCATGTGCAACACTCAAGCCCAATCACCTCCCCCTCCATCTCAGGAATACAACGCACAGTTATAACAGTTCATGGCTTCATAATTCGAATTTCGGGGAAATGAGTCTGGTCAACACTGCTCTGTAATATCAAACTAGTCTACTTGAGGATTCCGTACATTGAATAACAATGCAACGCATTTTGACAACTTCTCAATCCAGCAACTGTGTTTCGTGCGCAGCAACATCGTAAAATTTTATCAAATGGGTTCTTTTTTTTTAATTTAATTATTTATCAGTGTTTTCATAGCTTAGCTTAGCTTAGCTTAGCTTAGACTGACTACACATATCAATGGTTGCTATTCCGTGATTGACCGAGGTCAGCGAAAATGCACAAAGAATCAACTAGAAATTCGGCTGGGATTGGCCATAATCTTCTTCAGTGTGCATAATTCAGTGCCTCTATTTATACAGGGTCAATAACGGCGCCGGCCACGTCCTTGCAGTCAGGTGGGATTGGAAGAAGGAATGTTAGTGTGTAACCTTTGCTATTTGGAGACCGTGTTTGCCTCTGCATCTCCACAAAGGTTACTGGGAGGGATGTTTGTTAATGGGGAGGATCGTTGGGTCACAGGATTCACTTTGATAAGTGATTAGACCATGATAAATAATTTGACGCGAGCAAAGGATCAAACACTACTAACCTGCTTCGCGATCCGCGCCACTAATTAATCATGCCACGCGAGCGACGCGCGACACGATTGATCCTGCTCACATCACCCGCCCCCGCAGGAGCAAGTGACGCGAGCAAAGGATCAAACACTATTGTGCATTCAGATTAACTTTAGACCGAAGTTCATATGAGAAATGAAATATCACCGAAAGTTCGCCGAAGTTCGGCGTGGGCATTCTACCGAAGTGCTACGCCGACAAAGGCAATCCTTATGCGTCGGCGAAGCACCAAATTAGAATGCCGACGCCGAACTTAGCCGAAGTTTTGACTGCCGAACTTCTAATTGTCACTCGAATTGTCAATACTAACCTGCTTCGCGATCCGCGCCACTAATTAATCATGCCACGCGAGCGACGCGCGACACGATTGATCCTGCTCACATCACCCGCCCCCGCAGGAGCAAGTGACGCGAGCAAAGGATCAAACACTACTACCTGCTTCGCGATCCGCGGAGTCCCATCCATCCAACCAAACGAATATTAAAAAAAAGTTCAGAAGATGAAATACGTTTGGATATCAATGAAACTTTCACAATTTGCTTATCATTTTGATACCTTTTTGAAATAAATATTAAGATGATCAAAACACCGTTTATTTTTTGTATAACACGATATTGTGGGCTTCGTGGCCTAGCGGTTAGCGGCGTCAGTCGTCTAGGCGTATTGTGCCACGAGCTGTGGGTTCGATTCCCGCTCCAGTCGGTGGAAACTTTTCGCCAAACGAAAAATTCATCGCTGGGCTACTGGGTGT
Organism: Aedes aegypti; assembly: GCF_002204515.2. Lineage (NCBI taxonomy): Eukaryota > Metazoa > Arthropoda > Insecta > Diptera > Culicidae > Aedes > Aedes aegypti. Next base: position 124,757,096 of record NC_035108.1, on the reverse strand, counting down.
TTCGTATTGTCCGTTGCCTAATGTTAGTGATTGTTCAGTCTGTGCAGCCAATGTGCTGAAGACGGTGTAAATTGTCTTTAAGGTGATTATAGAACGGAGCCACACCTAAAATTTTCAAGAGTACAAGACTTGAGAACCATACAGCGCTCCGCGTAGAAAATTTATCGCTTTGGTCACCACCAGGAAGCAAGCAATTTGATTGATTTTCAAAGCGAACTGTTGTCATATTCTGCACTCATGTGCTCTTAAAAATTTAAAGTTTGGCTTCGTTTTATAATCACCTTAAAACTATGCGGTGGGACTGTAACGAGGTTACATTTCATTATGGGATAATTCGACTTGTTTTTTTTTTCACAAATTTTAATGAACAAATTAAGTAGTCTTCTTAGTGTAGCTAAATGATGAAAACTTGTATAAACTCAAATTTGACTAAAATGCAGATGGAACTGACTTACAATTCACGGCAGTATAGGACTACAGGACTGTATTTACCGAAAAAAAAACTCGCACCGATGATTTTGAAAATTGGGGTTAATGCACAGAGAATATCATAATGAATAACTGCGGGATCTATGAACATATTCGTGGTTTTATGATTGGCTGTGCGATAAACAATCGTACAGAGCACAGTGTTCTACAAGAAAACATCACCGTATTTTGGCAAAAATCGACAAATAATCGACGTCAGTTAATCGATTATCTCGATTATTGAGAGAGCCAGGTATCGATGAAAAATTAATCGATTAGTTAGTCGATTAATCGATTAATCGAAATAATCGATTAAATTGCGACAACCCTAGCTGTGAACCGTTTCACCAGATCGTTTAACTATTAGTTAAAATATGACAATTCGATAGTTATTTTCCCCTCAAATGGTTGAATTGAATATCGCGGTCGACCCATTTGAGCTTTGACAGTCGAGTAGTTATTTCAGAACAAAGTTGACAGATGGTTAGTTATTCTCAAATTCACGGGAGCAGAAAATAACTTTCGAGCTGTCAAGTTTAACCATGCTCCCGAGCAGGGTTATTTCTAACCGGAGGGGAAATAACTATCGAGCTGTCAAATTTTAACTAAAATTAAACGAACTGGTGAAAGGGTTCACAGCCTTAGTCGGCTGTTGAACTGTCAAATGTTTAATGGGGTAGTGAATTCGGCACCACTCAAACGTCAAATTAGAGAACTCGTGCATCGGTCCATGGATCGATGCATGAGTTCACTAATTTGGCGTTTGAGCGGTGCCGCATAGGCCTTTTCATGTGACAGATCCGTCTATGCATTTGTTTACATCGGTGGAGGACCGGTGCTAACACGAGCCTGTCATTTTCATAGAAGAACTGTCAAAGTGCTTCCCGATCAGCTGATTTGAGACGTCATGTGAATAGTCCTGGTCAGGGTGTCCATTCAAAATCAGTTTTTCAATTCCCGGATTAGCATTAGCATTAAGGCCCAAGGAAAAATGGAGCACAAACATGAAAAAGCAGTTTTCGCCGTTAAAATAAAAAAAAAAAAAACAAAAACACAACTGTTTTATTTGCAAAATAGAAAGGCTGTGTGTTTTTATTTTATTCGATTTGTGGATTTAATGGGCGAAAACTGCTTTTTTATTTTTGACAAATTTTGCTTTATTTTTTCTTGCACCTTAAGCATTTCGCACAAATTCGTAAGTGGTACAGTCCTATGAGGGTTGCATCCTTCCCGTCCTTTATAACAGAAAGTTCTTAAATTCTGAACAATTTGCCTTCAGTATACAAATACGTCGAACGAAAACATTCAACTTACCAAACTTTTTTCACCTTCCAGGATGCTTTTTTCCTTCAGTAAAAGTTTAATTAGGTCATCCTTCTGTTCCACAGTTTTACATAAAAACGCTATCTTATTGGTTTCCTCAGTAATTTCACGATGCAGACCCTTAATTATTTATCAGTGTTTTCATATTATAGAAACATCTCCTGGAAGTACAAATGAGTTGGAACACTGAAATATCGTGATTATGACATCAACATCTGCCTGAAATGTATTGATCGTGGAATGTCGCTCCGAAATTTAACTATTTGCGAAGAATTAAAACAATCACTGTTTCAGTACACCTTTGGGGAAACTCTATAGGCTTCATGGTAATGGGGATGAGACTTTGAAGACAATTCGAGGGAAAAAATAGAAAATTTATGTAAACTTGACGATGAATGTTGTGTTTACATATTTTTTCTCATAGCTCTTCAATTTTTTGGTATATTCTTTTAAGTGGGTTTATCATACTTGTGAAACATCTTAGATATCTTTTCATCTTGTTTGCATCGTATTTCATCCATATTCTTCAGCTGTGAATGGTTTTGCAACCATATTATCAAAAACAAGTTATTTCAATTACAGTGACCCAATGTCACCCCCTCTATGGGGTGAGATTGGGTCATTTTTCATTCACTTGTGGTGCCGCTGTGAATAAATATTTTTCTTCAATGTTTTGAACAGTTGTTAATGTACCATCAAAGTACATACACACCAAATTTGAAGTTTATTGTAGTTAAATTGCAATATTTATTCAATAAATAATTGTACACATCCCTTTTTGACCCATTGTCACCCCCAACGACGGTATATAATCTAATAGTAGTATATATGACGCCATTTTGATTTCATTGAAAATTGAAATTTATAGGCTTATGTATTGCCATTTTGATCAAATTCACAAATCAGTCGGATTAAAAATAGATTAATATATTTCAACCAAAGACAAATTAAAGACCTTGATGTCCCATGCAGTTGCCCAAAATGTTATGGCTCATAAGGTAATCTAGGACGCCGTGAAAAGTGTACTGCGATCTGTCAAACTTGGGTACTTTTTGTACTACCGAGGGACCAAAAGCAGTACTAGAAGTGGTACCCAATCTGAGCCCGAGTGTGACGGACCTGTTTCAACTTCACATATTTTTTAAATTCATTAACCGACGTTGAACACAATACGATATTACGATACACCCTGTGCGAGTAGCATTTCTGTCTTGTCTCTCCTTGTTTTGACAACAGACCCCGCTCCGTCTGAACGCAATGTGTTGTGATAAACCTTCGCTACCTCAGTAGTGTTTTCATAAGCGTAATCCCATATAGTTTACTATTGATTGTGGTGACCTTTCTTATCACTCCGAAAAACAGCAGGCGGTGTGCTGATTAAATCGAAAATTGTTTATGTGTGCTGCAATTTCGTGTAGCAAACACAGTAGGCTTGCTGGGGGAAAGTAACAAATACAGCAATCGTTTCACACCAAGCACACTATCTTGCATGGTGAGAAGTTCGTTTGCCGGCTTGATAAGCGAGATTTTCAACTCCCCGTAGTTGAGTTGTTGATTGCGAAGAGCTAAGCTGATTCAGTAGAGCGAACATATCCATCGAGACCAGTACACATCTCTCTGTCCCGGGTTGAGTAGGAGCCACCGCTGCATTTCAGTGTCGAAAATGGTGTTATGTCATATCCGTACCTCTCTGCGGCTTGGCCAGCTGGTCAGTGTATCCATCAAGTCACACCACGGATATCAGTGGCGGTTTCTAAGCACCACTAGTTCGCTGTTGAAAGGTAATTATGAGGGAAAATTGTCTACAGGTGAAAACTTAGATTTTGTGCATTTTGTAGTGTTCGATAAAAGTTGGGTTAGTGAAGATAAAAACAAAAATAAATCAAAGATGTTGTATCAAAGTGAAACAAGATATGAGTGACAAACATTGCGAGAGATACACGAGTGAGGATACACAATAAATGTCACGGCGGGTAAATTTAGTGTTGCACGTTTGAACACGTGGCGAAAAATTCAAAATGTTTGAAGTGAGCTTCAATGTGTTTGCTTCTACGGGTTCAAGAATCAATGGGGCCTTCCTTACCGTAGTGGTCAAGTCCGCGGTTACAAAGCAAAGCTATGCTTAAGGTGTCTGCGTTAGAGTCCCAATTGGTCCAGGATGATTTCGTAATGAAAATTTTCTTAATTCCCTGGTCATAGAGTATCATCGTACCAGCCACAGGATATAGGAAAGTGAAAATGGCACCTTTGGTAAAAAAAAAAGTAAGAGGTTGTTTCCAAGATACGACCGCCAAGTTGACGTTGGATAACGTTAGCTTCTTCTAATTCGTGGCTTGAGACCGTCACGAACTTATGAAAGATTTCTAGGGGAAGAGCACCAATTTTCGACCCAACACTGCTTTTCGACCTTTTCATACGATCGATGGAAGAAGAAGCATGAGCGGTAACTTTTGCTCTCCAGACAAATATTCCGGTTGAACGTTAGTTCCACGCATGATCCATTAAGATTGGTTGCTTTAGTGCGTTCCGAAGCCAGTTTGAGGTTTAAGTACTTGTCCATGAAGTCCGCTAACTCCATGTTCTCCTCTTTGCTCAAATCGATGTTGAAGTTTCCTGTCACGATGATTGGCATGGTCTCCTTTAGGTATTTGAACAAATTCCGCGCCATGAAGAACTTCTTCTGCTTCTTCGTTCTATCCGGGGAAATGTAAAGATAAACCAGTAGTGCCCGACAATTCATTGTAGTGATCTCGGCAGCGTAGATGTCACCATAATCATCTGACAAGCCCAGCTCTACATTATAACTGGTGCAGAGTTTGCGGATCGTGTGCGGCACAGCTGATCCGCAAGTTGCCATTCCAGCATCTGGCCGTGAAATCGCGCAGGACTTCTTGATCAAGACCGATCTGCGATTCCAGAGCTCGGCCATCATGGCCCTGCAGAAAGCGAGCGTGGCCTAACTGGTTGGTTTGTTTGAGGACACCAACCTGTACGCGATCCACGCCGAGCGTGTCACCATCATGCCGAAGTACATCCAGCTGGCTCGTCGTATCCGTGGCGAACGCGCTCTAATTGCATTGAAGCACAATTTCAAACAACAACCCTTTACAGGGCCACAATTGATTAATTAAATAATTTAGTTATCAATTGTAATTTCGAATGATAAGTTTTCAACGGAGATAAATGGCAAACAAAGTTTTATCTAGGTACCCGTCGCAGAGGTCGGGCGGCGGTAGCATTTTTGCAGTCTTCTCTGTGTGTGTATTTCGATTCGACAATTTCTTACCAAATCAAAACGTCAACAAAGCTGTTGCTGATAGGTTTTAGCTCTTTGTTCGCCAAGTTGATACTGATCGCTCTAGCATGCGACGACAGTCATCACTAAATGCGAGGTAATGGATTCTTCATTCAAGTGCCGTTCGCGATTTATCCGACTCATGCACACACTGTCGACGATTGTCAGCGCGCGCACAATGGGAATTTTATTTCTTAACACTGTGATTCTCGCGAAGCATTATTTAGCCGTGATAAATGATTGCATGCAAATTACTGACCAAAATCTGAATCAATCACATCCAGTCACCAGTAATGTCGCTCTTCACGGTGGAAAATTCTCACAACTCTTTCAAAATGAAATGGTCGTCCTGAAATGGACGGTTGGGGCTAGTCACCGTCGATCGAACTGGGTTGTCAATCCATTGTTAGACAGAAACACACCAAAAGATTACCAAAGACGATTAAATCGAAATGCGGTCGGTAATTTTGTGCTTTCTTGTTTTCGTTGGTTTTCTCACTCCTCCGACGGCAATTTTCAAGGTTTCTAGACGCGTTCTCCACGAATTTAATGGTCTAGCTGGATGCCCATGGCCATGATGAGCGATTTCGCGGAACCCGCAGCATTTAGCTTGGATTGGGAATAAACAAGAGCAGAAGCAGCGGAAGCGACGAATGTGTAAAATTTATTCCGATAGGAGTCCTTCTCCAATTGCTGGTCGACGATTGACTGATGTGCGCGGGGCTCATTAAAGCTTGGTTGGCTTTGACTGAAAACGATAGAATAAAGAGGAGTAAGAAGAAGACCGAAAGGGGCGTTTCCCTTTGCATGACGAAAGTGGCTAAGATATCGAGCAATGATGTCTGTGCTAGGACTACACAAGAAAAATGTGCTTTTCTATGGAAAATAAGACATGCCTTGATATTTATCGATTTTTCAAAAGTTTATTTATGAAAATCAATAGTTTTAATTATAGGAGCCGATTCGTAGAAAGATTTCCAATAGTCAATGGCTAGCTATTGATAATCAATAGTTTATTTAGTATGAAGGAAAATTTAGGTGCCAAAATGATGAAAATTGTTCTATGAGATTTTCTTTTCAGAAGCATTCTAAATATGTCGCAATTTTGTTACATATGTTCTCATAAAATATGGCAAGTCTAAGAAGCTGTTGGAAATGACACTCTATTTTACAATCGTTGTTAAATGTAGAGCACTCACCCCGACGGCACTGCAGCTGCATCCGCGAATACAGTATCAAATTGTCGTGCCATCAATTATTCATGACAAATTAAAGTTTGAAGCTGTGAGATTGATTGAGAAATATAAGATGTAATAAGGTCGGGAATATTATTCTTTTAACTCTTTTCAACACATTTGATGGCCCTGAAAAGCGCCGATTTGCTTATACGACGAACCAGCTAAATGTTTCAAGACGTGGATGGCGCACAAGACCAGCGGGTTGTGGATCACCGGGCATAAATCGAAATCTGGAAACGATGCTCACTCTTGAAATCTTGTGCGATTTCACCAATCCGACGCTCGATTAGCAGCAGCTCCTTGGATCAGCAACTCAGAGGGCCTGCGGTATTTCGTTCCTAGCGGGCTTACTTCTTGACCACCGAAGCTGAATTTATCACGAGTCGAAATCTGCAAGCGCGGATAAATTTGCGGTGGCAATGACGATGGCTTGAGCGCTTTTCCGAGCGGCAGTAGTTTGCCGCTCGGAGAAGTTCCAAAGCGATCGTCATCGCCGCCGCAAATCAATCTTGCGTCTTCCTCTTCCAATGACACAAATTGAACTGTGAGGCGGGTGCAAAGGCAAAGCGAAAATGACTCGCCCGACCGTGTTCACAGTCCGACCGCAAAAAGAAGAATGAGGGAAGAAGCAGGGTGCGGTACGCTTTTATAGTGGGAAGCGGAACCGAAAAATGTGCTTGAACGTGATTGGTTAGATAAGAAAGGGGTCAACGTTTTACGCTATTTCAATAGTTTGTTGCTAATAATCAATAGTGTCCTCCATTTGAATCGACGCGTAGATAAATTTCCAATCGATTCATGGATAAATATTGAAAATCTATCGATAAATGACTGAGTTATTAGCGGTCAAAACCTGACCATTTTTCGTTACATGCTCAATTTTTCGTTTTTCTGAATTGTACCCCCATATGTTGCCGTAAGACGTTATCCAACGTCAAAAACCTCTCAGTTAATGACTGCGCAAATGCTCATGAGAATTCTAAACTGGGAAGCAGGATCTGTCCTAGTGAGAACGAAAATCTGTCCTAGTGAGGATGAACATTTGTAAAACGATGACTGTTATTTTTCTTTTAACTGAACCAACTGTAAATTTACTTGGGACTTCCTTAGCTGAGTGGTTGAAGTCCGCGGCTACAAAGCAAAGCCACGCTGAAGGTGTCTGAGTTTGATTCCCGGTCGGTCCAGGATTTTTTCGTGATGGAAATTTCCTTGACTTCCCTGGGCATAGAGTATCATCGTACCTGCCACACGATATACGAAAGCGAAGGAGGATGTAATGCCAAGACAAAGAAGAAGTTGTAAATTTACCAGATTTTCTCATAGCTTTGGAATTACAAATACCACTATCCTTGATCTCCAGCTCTGGATAAACCTAAATAACGGACTAGTGGTGGTACACAAATTATGTCACGCTAAATTTCGACTTTTTCACCCCCCCCCCCCTTTGTCACGTTTTTTGTATGAGTCCTTCGAAAATTTTGTAAGGCTTGTCACGCTTGATTTGACCCCCCCCCCCCCTTGAAGCGTGACGTAATTTGTGCATGACCCCCTACGTCACTTCATAAGGTTCATGCACAAATCACAGGGGGTTAATAACAAGGGGAGAAAGGGGTCGTAAGCGTACAACTTTTCATATTTTTCATATGTTCAGGTTCGCTAATGTTAATTACAATGCACTGACATTGAAATTCTATATCCTGATATTAGTTAAAGTTATGTTGAAGATTTGGAGTAAAAAATGTTTTCCATAGCTACCTTGACTCCATAACTCACTGTTGTATTGGTTTTGTATTCCTTAACGCGATGTTCCTCTAACCCTACACTAAGGTTTTTTGTAACGTCGGTCGATGTCCCGCTTAAAAACCGCGTTTATTTATAAAATGACGTAAAAAATTGCGTTAATTGAAAAAAACGACGTTAAAAAAATATCTCATGTTTTTCGATGTTCCATGACCATACGAATCATAATGTAGAACTTTTTTTGTATAGAAAATAAAAATTTGATTCAGGTTTTTTTACATCGGATTCTGAATTACCGTAATTACGCCATTCACCGCTCATTGAGTTATTTTGATAAAAATTGAACAAATTTTCGCTATAAAAGTTATTAGCATGTATTGGTATACCAAACAGGGTTATATCAGAATGAAATTTATATAATTTTATTTTATACAGTTTTTCTAAAATATAATTTTAGGCTGTTTAGGGCAATAAATATGAGTTCAACAATGATTTTACTATGGCAGATCAAAAAATGCTTTTCAGCTGCTAATGTTACATATGATGTCGTACTATACTAGTGTTGTGTATATAGGGCCTCATACTTAGGACGAGCGGCGAATATCGCCCTAAACCTGTATCATTGGCATACATGTCATTTGGTACCATTATACATTTTTCACATTTCAACTTTTTTCCTACAAAATACAAATGGTTGATCTTGCGTGTAGCGCAAAAAGCTATGAAAAATATAAAACGACTGATTTTTGGCAGAATTTAACATGTTGAAATGCTGTTAAATGAGCGGTGGATGGCGTCCTTACGGTACTGCGGTTATTTTTTAACGTCATGTTTTTGAATTATTTGTGTTTTTAACGCGCGTGAAAAACCGCACCACGGCGCCCTAGTGCGCCGTTGAATTTTTTCCATGTGCGCTGCAAATTGATTCACAATTTACTTGAAAATCATCTCATATTCTTGGGATTATTTCACAAATTTACTGAGCGACATTGATTTGTCTTAATTGTTAAGAATCTGGTGTGCTCGTTTTTTGTGAAGCAAAGGCGTTAGTGTGTCGTAAAGTTTAACAATAACACTTGCTCTCTGATATTGACATAATAATTCTCGATTACTTTTTCAAGTCGACGAGTAACTTTCATACGGGTTTGAGATAATTAATTAAGAAGAATCACAACCAGTCTTCTAAATCTGTTTTAAAATGAATGCTTTTCCAACATTTTTTCGCCGTGTACATCGCTTAAATTTTGCATGCAATCAGCTCGCGTTAAAATACTAGGTAGTTTCTATCGTTTCCCTCCAAAAGTGTATGCCAACATGATAAGCTGTTCATTCAGTTACTTACGACGTTTTTGGACCAGTGTAAAATCTACTCAAATAGTGTTTTGTTTTTATTCGTGGTTAAATCACTTTGTCTCTCCACATGGTCACATGATTACACAGTGTAACAAAAATGACATTTTTGCGTGTCTCAAGGACAAAATTATACACAGAAAAAAATGTTTAAATTTCAATGTGATGTAAACTAAAGTCTACTGTAAAAATAAATCAAATTCGTGTGTTGTTACAGCATCATGTAAATTTAAATTAAATTTCATTTAATTTTCAACTAAAACTGGTTGAGTATTACATGATCGTGTAAATTTAAAGTTAATTCGATTGAAAAATAATGGAATGGTCGTTGAAATTTAGGTTTATTTTGATGCTCCAAATATCTGCATGAAAATAAACTTAAATTTACAACATATTTTTAGCTGTTTATGTCTGGAGTAGATTTTGGGTTGCTCAATCTGATGCCGTTCTCAGAAACGTTCCAACACGTCACAATTTTTAGCTACAGGTCACCAAAGTTGTATAAAACATTGATTTCATTGATGTTTACATGGAATTTAAAATATGATTTATCAAACTTTTGTGTGCTCTAATCGACCAAGCATGCTAAAAAGGACTTTAATTTTCATTTCAGATATAATTTGGATGAAATTTCAGGATTCAGAAACAAACATGTTTCCAGTTTCCATAAAAAATTCTTCGGTTCTCTCTTATGGCAGAATACATTACTTTTATAAACCATCAAAAAATAGCTTTTGAGCATAGGAAGTATACTAAACTTTGTTCATAAGTAATGTTACACACTTGAAGTTTGAATTCTGTGGCAAATTAAGCAAATAAATTGCCAAACAAGATTGCAAACTTGCATGCAAGTTGTCTGAAATAGCCAATTTTGCATTTTCAACAGCCGATATCTCCAAAACTAAACGTGCTATGATGTTTCTGAAAACGGCAATGTATTTAGCAACCTTTAATGATGTAAATAGTGGCATTTTGGTGCTTGAGACAAAATCGTATTCCGCAGTGTTATCCAATTCAATCGTTTCTCAAAAGGTTTTCGCTGATGCGTGTTTCTTGAAATTCCACGATATAATAGCCACACTATATCTGATTCCGGAAATTATCTGTGGCTTGAAATTCGCCAACCTCCAGGGGCACAAAAGCACACCACCCTTTGAACCCGATTTGACCCTGTGACTCACCGGAATAACTCCAGCCACGTGTACCAGTATACTGACAGAAAATATTTTAATCCATTAAGTATTAGCTGAGCAGTGAGGGTTTAAGCAGTTTTGCTTTCACTCAGGCCTAAACGGGTTAATAAATGCTCTACATGATGGCCAGATTTTTTAACGGTCCACTTCGAAGCAGATTTGCGTAGAGTAGCACTTTGTTATAAATTTTTAATACAAAGTTTTATAAGCTTTATGCATACTACTTGTTTGCATGGGCAATGCATGTAATTATACAATAAAAATAACAGTGAGCTGAAGAGTGCATACGAAATTTATGATTAAAACTCTGTGTAAGTCTCTGTATAAGTATGGAGTCAGTAATTTATTAACCCTCTAACATCCAAATTTTAATTTTCGATCTATCTCTCTAAACACGTTTTGGGCAATGATTTATTTTTTCGCGAATTTATGAATTCTGGGTTTCAATTTTTATTATTTTCATTTTTGAACATCCTTATACTTTTGAATTTTTCTTGAAGCATTTTCTGGTTACTAATTTTTGGCAATAATAAAAATATAAGTTTATACAATACTTTTAAAAATATGAAATTTGTAATTTTTTTCTGGAACATTTTTTTTTCGTGTAATTAACGAAAAAACAGGTTTGAAATCATTTTTTAAACCACCAGGCTTCTGTGATAGGTTGATCGTAGAAAAATACAAAAGGTACGATTTTTTGTATCACACAATAAATAAACTCCAGGCATTTGTAGGTAATGAAATTTCGGTTCCCTATTTCACCATACGTGTGAATTTTATAGTTTTCAATTTTTGATTATTTTATGTTGTTTAAGTAGTAAGATATCAATTATGTCTTCATGTTGAACTATTCAAAATGATTCTTAATGTGAATATTTTTGTAATTTCGCATATGGCCAAATAGGAAACCACTATGACCACAACTGATACACTTTTCCTATGCGTGTCCAAAGCTTAAGCCAAAAATAAAATCATTTTTATTTCCAAGCTACGAAAAAATACACCAAATTCCAACGTGTACCCATCTAAAAGCGGGGTTGGGTATTAGAGAGTTAAAACAAGCTGTACCAAATCTGAACAAAAATCGTTTGTGTATTATCTACCGGAAGACTCAAGTTGGCTGGCCACACATCGTGAAGCCAACCCGCTGTTCAAATGACTAAATCAAAAAATATATAATATTAACAAAAATTTACAAATTTCAATGGTTTTCAAGAATGTTGCTAAATCCATTTTGTTGCCAAAACCAGGGGGTGTCAAAAATGGAGCATGCCAAAAACGGAATCCCACTGTATGAGCAATTCTCACTGAAACAACAAGTCGTGTGTTAACAATGTGAACAATTCCCGGAATTAGTAATTATTATTCAACAAATTTTGCTTCAGTTTCATAGGCTTGCTGATCTCACCAGATTTTTTTTTTCGAAGAATTTCTATCAACTTACTTTAACCCTCTAATACCCAACCCCGCCTTTAGACGGAGTACACTTTGAAATTTTGTGTATTTTTTCGTAGCTCAGAAATCAAAATGATTTTAGTTTTGGCTTAAACCTTAACTCATAACACGCATATAAGAAAAGTTTTTTATGACTTTTGATACCCTTTTGTATTTTTGAAAATTGTTTGAAAAATTGTATTCTTATATAATCTACAAATTTAAGGATTCAAACTAATATTCTACAAGATTTTCATATGCAATTAAACAGGATTTCATGCGGTTTATCGGAGAAGTTCACGCAGATCTATCACAGAAAATTCTCTGAATGATTTCTTTCATTCCATGTTCAAATTTCCGATAGAGCAATTAAACATGAGCTACATGAGCATTTACATTTCAAACCCGAATGACCCTTGATAACTAAACAATTAATGCATGTGAAGCAAAAACAAATTTTGAGCACCCTAACGAGGCACATTTGTGTAGATCACAGATTTCACATGCCAAAACCTTTTGTGCTCTTGATGTGTATGCTAGAGGTTTGGAATCTTCGACAAAGTATTTTGGAATAAGTTGCAATACATTATGATTCCTTTGGATTTGATATAGATAACTTACAACTCATCTAGATCAGTTTCAACTCATGAGAGGAACGTTATAGTTCAAATTTATTCTGTTCGATAAGACATTTTTGAGATTTTTCGACTCAAAATTGCTGGCTGAATTGCAGAGAACATGAGAGACGCATTTTTGATTACACTCAAAATTCAAAATACTGAGAAGACATAGGAAATGCCTTTTTTAACTGTTTGACTATGAACCAAATTTCAAAGCACTAACATGTATTTTTTGCGGTATGAATTCGTTATTAGAAGCATAGGGAATATGTGTGGGTAGATAGTAATTTTTGGGTACACTTGAAATTTCTTTTGCAGAAAATCTTGGAAAATCTAGGGAAATACTTTTTTTATTAAAGCTATTTGCCTTCAAATCGAATTACAGAGCAATGACATGTAATTTCTCTTCATGATTTGATTGTGTATAAACGATGCGTAAAACTGAGTAGAAAGATAAATGTAGGATTACACTCCAAACTTCTTAAAATAAAATACAAAAAATAGGTTTTAAACCTGATTGCCAGTAATGAAACATAAAATCAACTACATATAAGGAACTTAGTTGAAGTAGGTCAGTGTACATGTTAGGGATAAAATTGAAATTTTCGATTACACTCAAAGTTTCTTCACAGAAAAAAACTAAGCAAAACCCTATTTTCTACAACTATTTGCTTGTCAATCCAAATTGGAAGAGAGGATATGTAGTTATTAACCATTGAACATGTTTGAGGGGAAATATTTATTATTGTTAACACCATTTTCTTCTTCTTCTTTTTCCCCTTATTTTTCTTCTTATTTTTGTTGGTATTAACGTCCTCACTGGGACAGAGCCTGTTTCTCAGCTTAGCGTTCTTATGAGCACTTCCACAGTTATTAACCCCTCTACCGGCAGCTTAGTTTTTTATCGCCAAACAAATATTCTAATCGCGATAACTTTTTTGTTTCTAGATATTTTTGCACCATTTTTCCACAAGCTCTTCTAGTTTTAGAATATGTGTCAATATTGATAATTGATCATCTGGATCTTAAGATATTCCAAAATTCCTTGGGGGACCGACGCGTAACCATAACCCACGTAAATATCGCAGGCTACAGAATTTTTATCGTATTCGGATATTCGCTCCTCAAAATGATACATTAATGCGAGTATGTTGTGAAAAAAAATGAAGCAAATTGGTGCAGCCGTCTTTCAATAATGAGCATTTATATGTCTGGCACCACCCTGGACAAATAAAGATCTTGAAAACTCTGAAAAACCTCATATCGTAATTTTCAGATTTCTCCAAGAATACTGAACCGATTTGTATGATTTTTTCAGATTTTTTTATCTCCTTATTATCTGGTTTTGTATACTACACATTTTATTTTTCTGATAAATTAATCAAAAACAAAATGGCCGCCGAAGACATTTCATATGGAAAATGTTGGTCCCCCAATATCTTTAACACCAGAACACCAATGATTAATATCAACACGGCTTCTTAAAATAGAAGAGTTTTTTGAGATTTTGTGAAAAAATTGTGCAAAATATCGAGAAACAAAAAAGTTATCGCTATTTGAATATATTTTTAGCGGTAAAAAATGAAACTGCTGGTAGAGGTGTTAAGAAAGCTCTAATTTCTTTGCCAAAGTTGCCATATCGCATTCGTATATCGCGTGGCAGGTACGATTATACTTAGAATATTATACTCTAAGCCCAGGGAAGTCAAGGAAATTTCCGTAACGAAAAGACCGACCAGGATTCGAACCCACACCCCTTCAGCATGGCTTTGCTTTGTAGCCGCGGTCTCTGACCACTCGGCCAAGGAAGGACCGCTAAATTTGTTTAATCTTGTTTTTAACCTATTATGTATGCCTGTCGATCGAATTTCATTGCTATGATATGTATTTTTTCGAAATTAAATTGATTGTTGAGGTCAATTAAATATGGTAAAGCAATGATAGATTCTTAATACAATAACAATTTTATTTGACTTACTTGAAAATAAACATTCAAAGCAATCTCTTTTATCTAAAATTATTATTTATGCATGAGCATAAATAATAATTTTAGATTGCACTCAATTTTTTTTTGTACAGTGACCCCACGCAGTTGAATCACCCACAATTTATGAATCAGCTGATTTCAAAAGACAAAATTATTATCAAACTTGTCACAAAACATCACAAAATTATTTTTACACATAGTTTCTTATCAGTAAAAATAATTCTGTGATGTTTTATGACAAGTTTGATAATAATTTTGTCTTTTGAAGTCAGCTGATTCATAAATTGTGGGTGATTCAAATGCGTGGGGTGACTGTATTTAGAATCTAAGAAACATTATTTTTATTCAAGCCTGTAAATTTGTAAAAATAGGTATAAGAACAAGTAGGGTGGATCAGAATAGAATAAATTTAAGTAGAGTAGAATTGAATAGAGTATAACAGACCTAAATAGAAAACAATTAAATAGAATTGGATAGTATACAGATATATAATATAGATTCAGATATGTGATGTTTGAGTATTTCGATCAACTTTGATGCAGTCATTGTTCAGCTATATTGATTTGTATATAATTCAATTATACTTTGGCCCTTTTCTAATGTCAATCCAGATAATATTTGTACGTGTAAATCTTATGCAACCGCTGAATTGAATGAAATAAGAACAACCGCAAATGAGTAATGATTATGTATGCACCTAACGATTGATCATAAGTGTAACGGAATTCTCCATGCAATATTCTTTCCACACTCTTCAAAAGGGCGTATCTCAATATCCTGTCTAAGAATTATACATACATAAATTCTTGAAATCACTAGAAGGCGTTAGATCGATAGATATCAGTTTTCGTGTATTGGCTGATTAGTAATACTTAAACAAAGCATAGGCCCTTTTCAAATAACAGTCTAGATAAATTTTAGAAAACAAGTAATTTCAAACATCTAAAACCAGATAAAAAAATAAAAAAATATATTAAAAACTGTATGTTTACACAAGTTAAAGGGGCAAACATTATGTGATTTCTATCATATAAACTTCTAAAGGGCGTAATTAAAAATCCTGACTAAGGATATTTTTTTCAAATTCGGTCCAGAAGTGCAGAACAATGTCAGGAATCAACTGCTGACTGCCGTTTGGATTCTACTTCTTATTGGCGTTACATCCAAACTGGGACAGAGCCTGCATCTCAGCTTAGTGTTCTTATGAGCGCTTCCACAGTTATTAACTTTCTTTGCAAATGTTGCCATTTTCGCATTCGTCTGTCACTGCCACACGACATACTCTATGCCCAGGGAATCAAGGAAATTTCCATTATGAAAAAGATCCTGGACCGACCGGGAATCGAACCCAGACAACTTTAGCATGGCTTTGCTTTGTAGCCGCGGACTCTATCCACTCGGCTAAGGAAGGCCCCCGTACTGCCGTTGGGATGGTATATTTTATTTGATAATAACGGTAATTGGAGCACCGTGGATCAAGTTTTTAATTCATACAGATGTTTGTTTCGCCAGATTTGTGTGTTTTTTTTTTTATTTGAGGTTTGGTTTTGATTCACTGTCGACATCCGTCTTCTGTACATGTCTATTGGACGTGATCGTATTCTGTGGGTCGCATCTAGAGTCAGCAATTCTTTTCGATCAACATGTTTCGCACGCTGCCATCAGCCTGTGAAATATGGGTGCGATAACCTTGCAGTAGTAAAATTATGACCCCAAGTTCATGTGAGTAATCTCTCTATTCGGTTCAAGGTGATTGACGAATCAACGACATTTTTTTGTTCTTCATTTCACCACTGTTGGCCTCATAGCGATTGGAAGCCACGAGGATCGTGGTCCGTTTCTTGGGTAATCTCGATCGTAAAATTTTTGTATGATGCTGCGTGTTGAGTTCCGATAGAGCTCAATGTGTGTTTCGGTGGAGACATTTCCCCAGATAGATTAGCGTAGGTTAGAAACAAAAAATACCAAAACATCCAAGAGGATTGATGTCATCTCCTACGTATTTATGAAATGTTGGCATAGGCAAATTATTTCAAACATGCAATAATGAGATAAGGAAATCCATTACATAGAAGATTGTTTTCTTTCTGTGCTTTCACTTTCAGAGAGGTTATATACTGATAAACACGAGTGGGTCTCCGTCGACGGTGAAGTTGGAACGGTTGGCATTTCGAACTTTGCACAGGTAGGCCCACAATCTTTATGAGTCTTTGTTCATTGATGATGCATTTCTTCAACATCTTTTTGTTCTTGTTTCGATCATGCAGGAAGCTCTCGGTGATGTAGTATTCGCACAGCTCCCGGACGTTGGAACCAAGCTATCGCAAAAGGACGAATGTGGAGCACTGGAAAGTGTGAAAGCAGCCAGTGAAGTCTACTCCCCTGTTTCCGGAGTGGTTACGGAGAAGAACTCCGCGGTCGAGGAAACACCCGGATTGGTAAACTCATCGTGTTACGAAAATGGTTTGTGACTAACATTCGTTACTCAGTAAATTTCCACCGAAACTAATCTTTATCAAATCGTCGTTGTAGGTTGGCTGTTCAAACTGAAATTGACGAAAACGGAAGAATTAACAAAACTGATGAACGAACAGCAGTATGCGGATTTCCTCAAGAGCGACGGCCATTAAGTTCAGTTTCTATCGGATCGGAGCTAAATAGATGCCCTCGAACAAAAAGGGCAAAGATCGTCTGTTGATACCGAGCAGCTAATCAATCGTTGCCATCATCTATGCATTAGTAACTAGTTGCTACGCCTGATTAGTCCTATGTTGATCGAATGTTTGTAAGTTATAAATTAAAAAATATTTTAAATACGAAGCTTGTTGACAATCAGTGGCTAACTGAATCATGATGGACAATCCAATGCAAAACTGATGATCTAATAGGACATTTTGGGTCTATATGCCTTAAGGTTTTGGGTTGTTTGCCTAACTATCTAACAAATCATACAGTACTGGCCGGAATAAACTACGCATTGACTCTTTTTACTATAAATGGCCAATTTTAGACACTTAGAGCTCCAACTGACCTGAAATTTCCATAGAAGCTTAACCACACTACCAGTAGTTTTATTTTTTTAACCACAAAAAATATTAAGAGCGCGTTAGATTTTTTGTTTCTTGATATTTTTGCACCATTCTTTGCAAGTTCCTAAAAAAACTCTTCTTTTTTCGGAGTCTGTCGGTATTGTCCATTGGTCATCTGGTTTTGAAGATATTTCGATATTTCTTGAGGGACCGACACTTTCCATATAAAATTTCACTGACCGCCATTTTGTTTTTAGTCACTTTATTGAAAAAAGAGCTGTACGATATCAGGTAATAAGAAGCTTCTACAAAAAGTATACAAATCGGTAGAGTTGTCTCCAGATTTTTTGGAGATACTACAATATGTTTTTCGAAGTTTTCAAATGTCCATTACTCAAAAACGGCTGCACTAATTTGTTTCATTTTTTCGATACAGAGTATCATCAAAGTATTTATTTGAAAATTGCATAACCGAACATGAGAAATTTCTTTAATCTGAGATATTTACGTGGGTTACGGTTTGACACAGATTCTAAAATAAGCAGATTGTTTTTGAAAACTAGTGAAAAAATGGTGCAAAAATATTTAAAACCAAAAAATTGCGATTTGAATATTTTATTGTGATAAAAAGTGATGCTACTAGTAGAGGGGTTTGATACCGTTTTTACTGATTTTCCGAACACTTATGGCTTACAGTGTCTTTAAGTATATCAGGTAGACAATTATCATGTGATTTTATTGAAATATAAAATTCCCTTGCGAGATGCAACTTATGCAAGTTATTAAGTGCGTTGATAAAATGATTGTTTCATTATTTTTGTTTTTACGCAATATTTTGCTTCAAAAGCCGAACATAGCAGTAACATTCTGTCTCATATTCTGAATACCTTGATTTCAAGCACCATGAATATATACTACCGTGCACCCCCGCTAATTTGAACGGTACCTCATGTAAACCATCGGGGTTCATTTTTAATTTGAACTTCTAGTCACCCTACGAACAACAGAAAATCGTACTTCTGGTTACCCTTTTGGCTGTTTTGTTTTATTCTGCGTTCCGTTCCACAGCGTCCCTTTTCACTTTTCTCCGTTCCATGAGTTGAATGACATTTGAAACATTTTTAATCTGAACGATGTGCAAATTAGCGGGGTGCAAATTAAAAAGTTTTCAGATTAAATGTGGTCAAACCAACGGGGGTACCCGGTACTCAAATGAATTATGTCAAAATAAAATTCATCTGATCTGCTATTACTGACTTCGAACTTAAGAATCATTACAGCTCCCAGAGTTTGAAATGGAATTAAAAGCATTATAACTGAGTTGCAATTGACCGACATGTCGCGACATTTCGTGGAAATTTTATTATTTATTTGATCATAATTAGCATTTAGGGTCAATAGGGGCAGTATGGTCCACCTAAGCAAAAGTTCTTGAAAAGCATAGAAACACAATACAATTTAATCGATCCATAAGCTTAATTTGTAGTTTGAAGTATCTCCTTTCATGCCACAGTTGTATTTTAGTAAAAAGATTACTTAGAATTTTTTTGGGAACATTTTTGAAAAACACTATTTTGTGTGTTACTCTACACTATACGGGGCGAAATGGTCCTCCCTACGGGGCAATATGAGCCACCATACTAAATCTTATTATTTTAATTGGAAAACCGTTTGCAAGGCTTAATTTAGAAGAAGACAATAATGTATGATAGAGTTTAGTACAAAAACTGGGATGAATTCTGATTTGAATCATGAAAAGGTATGTTTTGTTGACAGTTCAATAAATCATGGTTCTAAGAGCTTCAGTTTTCAAACATAGTCGTTGAAATAAATTTAACCAGTTAAAATTCTAGTTTTAATTGAAATCACGTGCGACAACAATATTGCAATGAAACTGCTATAATGACATGCCATTTTTGGTTATCTATTTTTGTTATAAGATAGCTTTGACCGACTATGACCATATTGCCCCGTTCCTAGATGTTTCATATAAATTATGTTTTATTGAAAATTTATTTTATAATCTATACAATTTCGTGCACATAATGTCTATAAATAACGGAAGAACGAACTGCTGTGAAAAAAATGAATATCAATAAACAAAACTTTATGCAAAGCTTATTTTCATGTATTTTCATATGTATTGTTTTGCGGGGTAAAACGCCCCGCTTGAGTTCGGCGTTAGCCATGCTGTAAACGAACGCACACAATCATGCTTATATATGAGTTGCATACATCCGGGCGTTTGTTCAGATGTTATTGTTCAATAATAGTATACATGCTGATGCGAAAAATGTACATTTGTAAGGTTCCAATTTTTGCGTAACTTCAACATGCCATTACGTTTGGTAGAATTTGAATTCAAACGGCTGTTTTGGTGTTATGAAATAGGGGTGGGCGTTTTGCCCCCAGAGTTGATTAAGGTTTAGGTCCTTCAATAAGCTTTTTGAGGGGAAATTTAACATATGTTTTGCACGTAATACAAACTATGACAGTGCACAAGTTGGGTCTCGGCAATAGTTTCAGAAATTTGGTTGTTTATCGACCTAAAAAATGACATTGAAAATCGCACAAAATTGCAACGAAAACAGCGAAAAACGTTTTTATACGATTTTATTGATTTGGTTGAGAAAACCACATAAAAACATATTAGGAAAAGCATTTCTATCAATTTTCTATGATCTAGGATGAAAAAAAGCATTCTAAAACACATCGCTCGGCCAAATCGATGGTGGCGCGTTTTGCCCCCTATGGGCATATTACCCCTAGTTCCCCTAACCAACGCTACAACATCTAGCCGTTCAAAACCAGGACGTTAGGCAACAATTTGTGGTTTCGATTGTGGTGTTCATATATGGCCCTCGGTTAGTTTTCAACTTCTATTCATTTCTCTCGTGGCTCGCTTGCGATTCTATCCATCATATATAGGCTGACCATAAGGTAATCGGATAAAAACGGGACAAATGAAGATCAAGAACGGAACAATTTTAAAAGACGAAGATAATGCTCACCTAGAGAAATTTCTAAGTGATTCATTGAGAAAAAAAAAAATAAATATTTTGGAAAATGCCTTGAAATGTATTGAATGATTTCTGGAAAATATCTATCTTTAATAATTTAACTTTATAATTCGTTACAATTTTCAACACGAAAAATTTGATTCGGGATTATTAAAATTCGTCATTGAAAAAAGTTAGACGAAAATGTTTTTGTTTGACTGATACAATCATAAACGAAAATTGTTCTTATAGTTCATGATTTGATTTTAAACATACACAAAAGTATCTCCACGTGATTTATAAAAAAAAACTTCGAATTGACAATTTCAGTAAAATGATTGTGGTGATTTTTCTTCCAAATTTATCACTAGTAACTTCGTCTAAAATGCGCTAATCACCCTTCTAGAACAGCGTTACATTCGCGATTTAAGCTTTGCGTTAGGTCACGAACAGCTCAAAGATTGATTATCTTAAAAGATTGTTACAATTCTCACTGCAAAAAATATTCGGAGTTAGTAGAATTGGCTTATTCAGGTGTATTCCAGTTTCTGAATCTACGTTAAAAACTGAACAGGAAACCAAAGTTTCAAAATGGTCCGTGGCCTGGGACTATTTTTTAAATGATTTTGTTTCTCTAAATTAGCATTGCAGTCACTTTTAAATAACCCCTTGACTTTACTTTAAATTTTACTAAGGAATGAGCTGTCCTTGTGTGAATTGAAATGTCATTGAGTCTACAAATTGAAATTTGTTTAAATCATTCGTGATCTTAAGCTTAAGATATAGAAGCGCGTTAAAATTGTGTTATACTTGTGTGCATTTTCGATCAATCTACAAATAACTATAATTTTTTCATCACTATGTAACCCATTTTTTATAAACATTATGTTTTTTTCTTATTTTTAATATTTTTTTCTAAAAATTCTTCTAACTGAATCTAATTAAATGCGTCTCAATAGTAAAAGAAGAATTGTTGTTCAATACATTTCACATTGTTTTTTAGGTAGTGACCTATGGGGCTTAGAAAATTGATTTGAAATATTTATTAAATATAGATAACATGTTACCACAATTACACTTAATTTGGCAAACATATCTCTATCTGCCGATATTGAATACCTTTCCCCTCCCCTAACAGTATTAAATATAGATAACTTCATCCTTTTTTAATATTTATTCTTCTGGGTTTATTTGCAAGATATAAGTTATATATTATATCGATGAATGACCTGAAATTTTGGTCGATAGTATAAACAATCGTTTCAAGGAAAACTTTTTTGTTTAAAAATAAGTGTTGTAAAAAAAATGGAAGGAGATTGAAAAAAGGTTTGATTGATGGACTCATCTTCAAAATATGTCTTTCCAAGTTCAACTTCAATTCTAGGCTAGATTTTGGAATATATTGCTGTTTCATATAAAGTTTGAACAATATAAAAAAATTTCATTGAAACTGGATTCTTTGAACGCTATATATGAACAAAAATAACTAAATGACAACCATGTTTTGAAAATCTGACAAAAGTTGGCATATTTATAAACATGAAACACAAAAACTTCATCAGAAGTATATGCTGTGTACAAATTTAGTTTAACTTTGAATGAGAAACTGATATATATACTTAAACAAAAAAAAAGTATTTAGATATAAAACTCTGAAAATGTTTATTATACTGGTTCTACTTCTTGGCATTAACATCCTCACTGGGACAGAGCCTGCTTCTCAGCTTAGTGTTCTTATGAGCACTTTCACAGTTATTAACTGAAAGCTTTCTTTGCCAAAGTTGAAATTTTCGCATACGTATATCGTGTGGCAGGTACGATTATACCACAGACAAACAGACGTAACACCCAATGCTAAAATCGGTGTATTTGGCCGAGGGACCAACAGATGGCGGTAGTGTGTAAACGTCAAACGCGAACAAAAACGATGCGAGCGCTTCTGGTGGTGGATTGGCCACCTACCATATTTTTGAATTGATCGTTAAAAAGGTGGTCGATGTACATCGGTGAGAGTGTGACGTCTGTTTGTCTGTTATTATACTCTATGCCCAGGGAAGTCAAGGAAATTTCCATTACGAAAAGATCCTGGACCGATCAGGATTAGAACCCAGACACCTTCAGCATGACTTTGCTTTGTAGCCGTGGACTCTAACCACATGGCTAAGGAAGGCCCCATTATTATACTGCTGTTTTTGTTCAAACTGTTGTGTAATATTCAGTGTATATTCTCAATTTCCAAAAATACGTGACAATTTGAGCATTTTCAATAAAATGACGGGACAGTTCGTCAAGGTGATGAAAACGGTACTGTCCCGTTAAATACGGGACGTATGGTCAGCCTATGAATCATATAGTCTATTTTACGAAACTACAACACCGATGATATTGCTGTTACTTTTCCACGTTACGACACCGCCTTCTGTCAATATTTTATTCATAAAATAAGCAATCAGCTGTTCAAAAACGTCTCGTAAAATGGACTCTTCTTTCATTACTTGTTTTGCTCCCTTCCACTTTGAGTAGTATCGCGTTCACCGAGAAAAGCCAATAAATGCTAATTACACTGCGGAACACATTTTTGTCTCCAGCATCAAAATACCTCTATTAACTTAATTAAGGATTTCTGAATCCATTGCCGCTTACATAATTATTATAGCACGTCTAGTTTTTGAGATATTAGGTGTTGAAAATGCAAAAAAAAGACTATTTCAGCCAACTTGCATGCAAGTTTGCCAGCTTGTAAGGAAATTTATTTGCTTAATTTGCCACAGAATTCAAACTTTATGTGTATAACAATACTTATCATCAAAGTTCATAATACTTTTCACGCGAAAAAGCTATTTTTTGATGGTTTAGAAAAGTATTGGATTTTGCCATATAAGAGTAACGAAAAATTTTGTATGGAGACTGCAAGCATGTTGAAAAAATCGGTTTAATCTAAATTCAATCGTGAAATTTCAACCAAAATATATCTAAAACGAATGTTTACGTCCTCTTCTACATGCTTGGTGGATAAGATCACAAAAAAGTTTGATAAAATATACTTCAAATTTTAGGTAAACATCAACGAAACCAATGTTTTATACAACTTTGACGACCTGTAGCTAAAAATTGTGACGTGCTGGAAAATTTCTGAAAACGGCATCAGATTCAGCAACCCAAAATATACTAGAGACACATAATTTGATTCTTGAGACACGCAAAAATGTCATTTTTGTTGCGCTGTGTTATGATAAAGTCATACGATTACTAAGCTTTCGAACTATTATTTATTTGAGTGAAATAGTTCAATTAAATTGTAGTACAAAATCCCAGTGTTCAGAATATGAGTCTGTGCGGAATTGAAGACAAAACTGTAATAATTTAAATTGGCTAAACTGAGAATTTACAATAGGTTCCTACGGCCTTGTCCCTGTTATTATCAAACGCTTGCGATAAGGCCAGAAACACATGTTTACTCAATTTAAATGTTTGTGCTCCCTTTGTTCTCGTTCAGAAACAAGTCGGGTACAAAACTGTCAAACTGCATACATTTTCGCGTTGACATTTATAGCCCCGCCTATCTCTGCCAGCAAAGGATGTTACGACAGTGACTCGTTTCCTCTATAGTTTATTACCTTTATTGTTTTGTGAGATTTTGTCACACCTCTTGGTTTAAACTAAAATTTTGAATGTTTTTTATTTTCCGTGTCCCTTCCGAAAAGTCAGATACGAACAACCCTAGTGTTAAAAAGTGAAACCCCTGTGGCGTGTTTTTTGGCTAAGTGAATGTCAAACAAGTTCCAATTTCAAATTAAACGCATTTTTTAAACTAACGTTTGAGTTTGAACAAAGACAAACAGACGTTACCCTTTTCTTTAAAATCCCACGGCCACTTCACGGTGTGAAGTGGGTAATGAATTAAAAAAATGTTATATATGTTTGTCTGTGTCAAACTTTAGTTTTCAAAATTGATCCAAATTTGAAACTTGGCATTACACGAAACACAAGACCTGCAGATATACCCTTCTGCAAAATTGTTCTATTCGGTAAGACTAAAATGTTCGTAGAATTTTACTTTTCTTCAGTGATTGTTATCAAAATATTTCAAAAAGAATGCTTTTTCGAACTTCACACGACATACACATGCAAAAATGCTGAAACGGCCAATAAAGCTCTAAGTACCGTAAAATGGGGTGTTAAGGGATGAAAAAAAAATTCGACTCGAAATTCAAGCAACTTCTAGTATGTCAATAATTGAACAAAGAACAGCCCTACCATTCTCTTGTCGTGTATATCAAAAGCCAAATACAATTATGAGGATCCTTTGACATGTTTCTGAGATAATCATGAAAATGTTTGATTTTTGACGGAAATGCAAAATGGGGTGTTAAGGAATTTGAGTTTCGTAAATAAAACCATATTTTTTCCAACAAACGCAACAAACGCAAACCGTTTTATTTTAACTGCTTAATTGTTCATAGTTATTAATCCTATTTTGAAACTATCAATACATCGTAAAATTGTCTTGAAATGATTTTTATACATAAATGCAACAAGATCATAACCTTTATATTTGCATTTTACGAATCCTATAGGCTATGCAGAGCAACTGTATAAATAATCTATAATATAAGGATAATTTCAACAAGCTTCTAGTTTCAATAGGGGAAATGGTCAATTTGCTCTGTAAATAAAACACTACACTAAACAAAGTATTTGCATGCAACATCCAGTGGCATGTTTAAAAAAAATACTGAAGAAGAAAAATGTTGCACTATGGAATGGAAATCTAACGCTCACTCTATAACACAAACCCCGACGAGGCCGCGAAGTTGCTCAAATAGAGTACAGAGAGTTGCACGAAGAGGCTTTTTTGAATGATTGTTCTGCTTCGTCTTCGAAAATAGCCCCTATTTTTGCTGGTCTACTCGATAATTAGACAAACGGTTTGACAGTTTGATAGGTAGATTTGGTTTCACTCTTCGCGCAACTCTTTATTTATAGACTCTGAGAAATGCCCACTTCATAGGATTACCACTAAAAGGATCAATGGCTTCATAACCATTTCCAAATAAAAGAATCATTAAAACTTTCCAAACATTTTCCTAGTGTGATCAAACAAGTTTTGGAAATATCAAGAAAAATCCCATATTTACTTTAACATGTTGTTATCAAGATTTTCCTACCAGTTTTACCGATTTTCCAGATAAGACATTTTTGTGATATTCAGTAACAAACAAAATATACCTCTTAACTTTTACAATGCATTTTTACTTCACGGAACAAGCCAAAATTATATTGTAATATATTACGGCATAAATCGAATGATTTTTGTGACATGGAAAAATTAGAAAAGATAATCCCCTAACACCCCACTTATTTTCAAAAAGATACTTTTTCCATAAGCAATATTATAAGTCGGAATACAGATAAAATTTTGCCTATAAAATTCGAACAAAAATGTTTTGAATCATTTTCAATATCTAGACTCCACAATACTTTATTTTATAGACAACCCCCATCATACAATACAGCTCACAATCCTCCGAATAAATCAAGCATTTCAGATGACTGATATATCGACATTCGACGTTTTTGTGATTTGACAAACTTGATGGAAAAGTTCAATCCCTTAAAACCCCACGAGTCCTTAACACCCCATTTTACGGTATGTGTTTCTGTATACATAATCAAAGCTAACTTAAAATTTAAACCTTTATATAATCAATAACTTAATTATGAATCAATCTTCGTTAAATGTTTAAACTACAGTTTTTATTGCACAACCATTAGGAATACATGGGTTGTGCAATAATTGGCACGTTTTTAGCCTGTACAATTATTGGCAATCTACCCTACGTGTTAAAAAAAAACCTTCGGAAAAGGGTATCAAAATAATCAGAGTTTCTCCTAAAGAATTAACAAAGCTACTCCATTTAAATTGTTGTTGATTATTTCATAACAACAATGATAAAGTAGACCAAAAATTATGTTGTACACGCTAACTTTGAAGTACCCATTAAATGGGTTCCTTGTACCCATTTTTATTGCTAGTACTGAATTGTCAGAAAAAGGGTATTATTTTTTGACACTAAAAAGAGTACATTTTACTCTTCTTGAAGAACGAGTTCCGTCAGTAATAATGGGTAAAAAAGCCACTTTTCACCATTTGGAGCAACAACATTGAAGTGTTTTGCCACAAATCATATTTCATTAATTAATTGAAAGAATCATGGTAAGTAGCTAATTGTTCTAACAAAATACTTACATCAAAGGCTAAATTGACTTTTCTTTAAAGCAGAACCCTTCAAGGAGCATTACAAGCGGCAATTAAAGAGTGGTTTTTCATCCCGGATCTGGAATAGCAAAATACGAAGCAAGACCCCTGGATACAGATGAGAAAGTCAACGCATTAAAGTTTGAGTTAGCACCTTAGTTATAAGTAATCAAATAAAAAGATTTCCATTAAAATATATGTGTAATGGCGCCTGAAATATTCTAAAACATCATTGAGAACCTTTGTTTCCCGCATGTCCCGGCAAGAGGGGGGTATTTTTTACCCATTATTGTGAAATCGATGAGGGGTAAATAATACCCATGTTCTGAAGTTTGAGAGAAATACTCTTTAATGAGTAAATGGCCAATACTCATTAAATGAGTTAAGCCACTTTTCATTGAAATGGGTACGAAAGTACCCATTAATGGGTACTTCAAAGTTAGCGTGTGAATTGTCAGAAAAAGGGTATTATTTTTTGACACTAAAAAGAGTACATTTTACTCTTCTTGAAGAACGAGTTCCGTCAGTAATAATGGGTAAAAAAGCCACTTTTCACCATTTGGAGCAACAACATTGAAGTGTTTTGCCACAAATCATATTTCATTAATTAATTGAAAGAATCATGGTAAGTAGCTAATTGTTCTAACAAAATACTTACATCAAAGGCTAAATTGACTTTTCTTTAAAGCAGAACCCTTCAAGGAGCATTACAAGCGGCAATTAAAGAGTGGTTTTTCATCCCGGATCTGGAATAGCAAAATACGAAGCAAGACCCCTGGATACAGATGAGAAAGTCAACGCATTAAAGTTTGAGTTAGCACCTTAGTTATAAGTAATCAAATAAAAAGATTTCCATTAAAATATATGTGTAATGGCGCCTGAAATATTCTAAAACATCATTGAGAACCTTTGTTTCCCGCATGTCCCGGCAAGAGGGGGGTATTTTTTACCCATTATTGTGAAATCGATGAGGGGTAAATAATACCCATGTTCTGAAGTTTGAGAGAAATACTCTTTAATGAGTAAATGGCCAATACTCATTAAATGAGCTAAGCCACTTTTCATTGAAATGGGTACGAAAGTACCCATTAATGGGTACTTCAAAGTTAGCGTGTAATGAAAATCGCCTACGGTGAAGCGTTTCATTAAAGTTATTCATCTCAATGTTTATAAGGCGCCGCCCACAAATTACGTCAAGCTCGAAGAGTGGTAAGAAGTTGGTAGGATCGGTAGGATGAAGTATAATATAGAATCATATAAAATTTTGGAAAATTTTAATACAAAAAGCATTACGGAGGGGGTCAAAATTTGTTTTACTAAATGGATTCTGCCTAATTGGAACTTTCGATAGCCTAAGGCGAAAAAACATTGATTCATTATTAAATTTTGGACTTCTGCTTGAACATCCCTTTCCTTTCCATTTCACCGAACGATGACGGCGACACCTATGAATGGCTAGTGGCGTGTAGTGATAACGAGGGGCGCTTAGATTTATTTTCCACTGCTGTTGTTCATAATATGTTATTAGAGTATTGCGACGCTCATTTTAAATCCACATCCAGCGGCGGCGGTGACGTGCAGATAATATGCGCGCAATTCAAACGGAACGTTAAATTTGAAGTAGACTTAGATTTCTTAAGGGCCCAATTTTATAAGTCGAGGCGATCAAAATGACTCGACTGGAGTCACCGTCGATCAAAAAATTCGCTCGACTCGGCTTTGTCACTCGAGTTTTTCGACAGTTGTCACTCTATGTGACTGGATTACTATAGATAACTATGGCAGTAGACGGTTGACATCTGCTTACTTTGATCGACAGTGATTACAGACGAGTGACATGAATCTGCTCGATTTACAAAAAAGACCCCTTAATCTCCAAATTTGCAAAATCTGAAACAGTTGGTGATTTCTATTTTCACTGCAACGTTATATTGACATGTTCAGATAATCGCATTATGTGGGGTTTATGTTGCCGAGAATAATAGTGAGAAGAAAGATAAAATTCTAAAGTTAAACTTTCATGAAACAGTTGACCTGAAATGAATTCTTACGTACTCAACACGAGAAACCCTATTTCAATCTAATCATGGAATACAATGTAACGATTAATGTCAATATTGATTTACGAGGGCTTTGGGCAATATATATTTAAAAATTATGATGCGGTGATATTGATTAAATAAAGTGCCATTGTGTATGATAATTTTTCAAATTACTAACAGATGACGATGAAAATCTTACACACTAAAAAATTGATTTGTTAAAAATGTGTTACATTTTAGGGAAAAATGTTATTTTGTTTATGCTAATATTGCTGTGTGCATTTGAAATGCAAATATCAAATGCGGGAACACCAAACGCGGTAAGATTTTCCACAAGAAATGCGATGTCAATGATAGATTTTTCTTGCTATGGTGGCGGTGATTTGTTCAATCGTTGCTAGGTGTCCTTTGATTGTTTTGTGTTACCGCATTTGGAGGAAGTTTAGTCTAGATTTGCATCCCAAATGCAAACAGCAATATATTCTGTGCCACAACTCTCATGACATAGTGTAATACAGCCATGCCATGAAAAACCGATCTAGTGGGTCACCGAATTCCGTGAAAATTAGCTATTTTGTCCCTTATCCGAAATAAGGATACACGTGTTTTTTGATTTGTTTTTATTAGGGTGAGCTTTTCCGAAATAGAGTGACCAGAAAAATCGCGAGTTTGCAAATTTTTTTACAGTCGACTCTCCACATCTCGATGTTCTACATCTCGATATCTCTCCCTATGTCGATGATTTTTTCGGTCCATTCACCCTGCATACATTTTCACTCTCCATATCTCGATATCCTCCTTATCTCGATATCTCCCTATCTCGATGTCATTTTCGTTCCCAATTTTCTCTCCGTATGTCGATATGCCCATTATCAAAGGTTACTAGACTAGATTTTAGAGATTCAAAACAATTTGCGAAGACGAATTGACATCTGTTTGTTGTTGATTTTCCTGGCAACGGAGTGATTTTCAATCTAGTATTCGTTAAAAATTTGTTCTATGTCTCGATCTCTCCCTATCTCGATGGTCCCTTCAATATCGAGATGTGGAGAGGCGACTGTATTTTTTAAAAAGTTATAACTTTTGAACCGCTTGACCGATTTTCAATTTTCTTGGACGAAATGAAAACTAAAGATTTTGACTTTTCAAGAAAAATATAAAATTTTACAAAAATTGTTTTTACATGAGAAAATAAAATAAATGCTGTTTTTCATGTTTTGAAGGCCTTGGAACCAAAGCGGCTATTGCTGTTCTCATTTTTTCTTGAAAGTTCAGAAAATTTTACGTTTACTGTCAAATTTTCAGCGATGTATGTTTTTTAGTTTTTGAAATAGATTTTTTTGAAAATAAAAAATCAGTCATTTTTCATCGGCACACACTGTAGGTCTCAGCGAATTAGATTTTTTATTTAAAAAAAAAATTATAACTTTTGAACAGCTCATCCGATTTCCGGTAGTGTTATTTCAAGGTTTCGGAAAAATGTGTACCTAGTATTGTTATTTGATTAAAACATTCGACATTCTGCCTCACAGTGGAGTAATTTGATCCGACACTGGTTAAAATTAATTGAATGTTTGAATGTGAAACCTTTTGAGTATGTCATGCTTAGTAAAAGCGTAGATGGCACTTGGGGTCACCGTAGCAATTCGCCTAAAATCTTTGCAATAGTATTTAGATGTTTCTGTGTTTTTTTAAAGAATGTTTCCAGTACAGTGCCTTCGGATTGCTGAGCGAATAATCTTGAATTTTGACACATGGTAGAGTGATTGAATTTGACTGTAAAATAAAATTATGTAAACCTTTCAACGATGTACTTTGAAAAGTATCCTTACGGCATAGTCGACAAGCAAACGTTTATGGTTGTCGGAACTAGCCGAAACTCAATATTGTTAGTGCATTCAAAAACAAGAACGAACACAAACTTCGCTCAACTACTTCGCGCGACCAATACGTCGCTGGTCGCTGGCGACCTTTTCATGTTAGTGCTCGAGCAAAACAGGCTATTTCAATGCGTCGCTGCGCATTATTAGGATTGCACAATAACACAGTGGAGATAAATGATAAGGATTTGATAAATGGGTAAAATTTCTTAAATACATTCATTAAAGTATTTTAAGAATATTGTTTCACAAACTTGTAGAAAACCATAACAGATTTCTTATAATGGGCTAAAAAATCTGTAGAGCTGCTGTACAGTGGGGTATTTGCACTTTTTATTTAGGTTAAATATTTAAACCGACCCTCTGATCTTTTATGAAGATGATGTTTCCGACTATGTTATAGATGACATTTTGGGGTCTGCGTTAAGAGTGTAGCACGCTATTTCTGAACCAGGAGATTTTAAAAATCGAATGTACTTTTCTCGCTAGAGATTAGTATTTGGTCTAGATTTTTTTTAATATTCTATCGGTGAAATTTTGATTTTTTTCCACTTTTAAGCTATTTTTTATACTAAAATCTATAGAAATCCCGTTTTGTGACCCAAATCTGCGCATATAAACTGTATGGACAAAATTTCAACCATGAAATATTTTGAAACCTTCCGATTATAAAAATAAGGATCGAATACTGATCTTTGGCGAGAAAAAAAAAACGATTTTTATAATCTGATGGTTCATACACAGCGTGTGTATGCGTTTAGGACTTACCAATGGTGGTCTGAAGCATACGGAATTTTGCCGCACAGTGGTGTAATTGAACCTTATACTAGACCAATAATAATAAAACGTATCTATATAGTATTTTGAGGATCACGTTTTAGCAAAATTGTCAAGGACGTTTATAGTCTCAAAATAGTGATCTGAATATCATGGAATTCTGTCGCATAGAGGAGTTATTAAATCAGATTATTAGGCGAAACTGTGAATACATTTTAACTCATAAAATTCACTTCCTCAATTTTTCAAACGATGGTTTTAGCTTTCATTGAAAGGAAATAGTTGTACCATAATCCGGGGGCAAATTGATCACTGGGGTGAATTTGATCAGGTCGGTATCGAAAGGATTTTCTCCCAAGGATGCTGCAGGTTTCGTTTTCACAACAGACATTCCATGTTTTCTAGTTTATAGATATCTAATGATGATTTTGAACTATTTCATTTTTATTAGGGTCAGTTTTGCATAGAAACATTCACACTTTTTGAAGGTGTAAGCAATACAGCTGGAAATGTCGGTGCTAAACAATTCACTGGTACTATACCAACATGTCAATTTTGAGTGTTTAAAATGTTGTGTAAGCTTGAGTATGAATTACTGAACTAATTTTTGATAGCATACAGCAGTGCTTCCCAAACTTTTTCAACTTTCGCCCCCTTGAGGCCAATATTAATCTGGAATCGCCCCCCTGATATGTGATTCAAGTATTTTAATAAGGATAAAAAATGTATTCGACTCGCATATCCAAAGAATCATAATACAATAACTATTATGTACATTTAAAAATATTTTCTTAAATTTCGGTAACCTGGGCTGTAAATTATAATATCGGTTTTAAAAATATCTTGCGTACATTACAGGCTACTGATTTAGTCGGTAAAAGTTTGGTCCAGTTTAAACTTAACAAATGTAATGTATTCATAGGCGCCTTGTGACGTAGTTTGGGGCAAAGTTCTCCAAAACTGAAGAAATGCAATGTTTTCCGAGCAAACGCATTTATTTTTACTCGAATATGTCATATTTTGCTGAACTGTAATGATTCTGTTCGATATTGTTCGTTTTTGAAAGATCTTACCCCGTGAATTGTAATTTATCTGCTATTTTTAAAATTACTAGAATCATTTTCAGAAATTGTGAGTAATAAATGCCTGACGTTCCTAACGCTTTTCTTTATCCAATCAAAAACCCTGAAAATTATATGAAAATCCAGAATGTTTTTCAACTCATTTATCAATTCAATCTATCAAAAGGATGTTTTTCTAACACCAAGAAAAAATCAATTTTTTCGGACGTTCTGGAGGCATAAATCCAACGCATCTTTGAAGTTTCTTCAAATCTATTTATAAATAGAGTTTTTTGTCTTTGGCATCGCTGAAAGGCAATTTTTGTAGGCTAATTTTTCCAAAATTTGTTTATAAAATGATTGAAAACATCACAAATGGTACTCTAGATTTTTTTTTGTAAGAAGCTGAATGCCAGAAATATTAACTTCCAAACCTTAAAGTTCACATACAAAAAAGACCCTTATATATATTGGGCATCTGCAAAATCGCGTGAAAATTTCAAATGCTGACCTTTCTCAAAACTCACATGATATTTAAAAAGCTCAATGAATAACACAAATATTTTGTGTTTGACAACCATGTAATGTTGTCTATAATAATTTTAAAATGACCATGATTAGAGATATAAGGATTTAAGGTAAAATAGTCCTGGAAATATTTAAGTTTGGAATTGATTACCCTTCAGATGTGTGTCTCCCGAAGGTTATGAGGAATTATTTTCAAATGCTCCCATGTTAGCTTTTTCGCCCCCTTTCTGGATCTTTCGCCCCCCAAATTCTGTTTTACAAATTTTCGCCCTCTTGAGCCTGAAAATCGCCCCTAGGGGGGCGAATTCGCCCACTTTGGGAATCACTGGCATACAGCATAGCAAGTATAGTTTTTTTGCTCGTAAACCCATTTACTCTTAAATAATGAGCTTATTTCAAGAGAAATTTCCGCATTAGGCGTATTAGGCAGATTTTCAAAGTTTAATTTTGCAATAAAATGATCAAATACTAGAGTTGTAAGAATTTCAACATCATTTTCAGATTCGGGAGACCCAAATTTATTAGGTAGGGAAATTTTTTTATTCTCAACCTGCTTTTTTATATGATGATCAATTTCGCCCAAATGTGTCTTATAAATTTTTTAATATTAAATCTATTTTTATGATATGTTAAATATTATTTCATGAAAAGTCGATTACATAAACTCATAAAGATCAATGGAGTACTGGTTTTGTCGAAATTTATTAGACAATATTTGAATTCCGAAGGATAACACAACAAAATGTTGTAAAATAGTGATCAATTTGCCCCCGGATTACGGTACCACCTTTAAGCGTTGACGCCATTCCTCTGAAACCTTCCGCGTTCTTGTGAGAGGTTATTATGTTTTTTTTTTCTTTTTTGCACAAAGCTGATCAAATAGCTCTGGTTTTTGGTCTGGTTTTAAGAAGCGACCTAAGTCTTATCAGAAAGGTGCCGATCAGTAAAAAGATAGCCTCACACATGTTTGGAACTACTTCAATGTTAAACAACCTGGTTCACTGGAAAATTCACAATAACCATAAAAATGATTAATTTATAAAATCATCCTAGGCAGCCGCAGTTTCTTGCAAACTCATCAGAGTACGTTATTATATAACGTAATAGATTATCGGAACTGTCCATGGACATAAGTAACCATTACAACTTCCTTTGGAAGATTCGCAAAATTGGTCCTAAAAATCATCCTAAACCACTGTGCGTTTTGTTTTTCAAACACGTCAAAAATAATAATTATAGAACATATATAATTTGTAATACACGTAAAATTTGAAATGTTCATGCCTAAAGACCACCTTGACCATGGAAGTTTCTTGCAAAATTAATCAATTTAATTATTGAACAACATAAAGGATGAATGTCAACATAGAAAAAAGTCATGACAAGACATCCGAAAGATCTGAAAAAAAAAATCTATGTGTGTCTAAGTTGATTTTTACGAGATGACCATTTATACGGATGTTCCAGGTTTTCCAGGGATCGTTATTGTGGCAACCTAGGTCCATGAACAATTCAAATAATCCATTAAGTCCTGTAATAAGGAGTTCTGATGAGTTTGTAAACTGTCTTGGATTATTTTCATGAATTGATAATTTTTACGGATATTCCGGAATATCCGTCGGAGAACCACGTTGTTTACCATCAGCCAAGTATTCCCCAACATGTAAAAGTGTTGGAGGCACCACACAGCGGACAACACCAAACGGCGGACGAGAAGCAATTCGCGGACCGGAGAAGAAATAAAACACCGGCGTACTTTCCAACTGTACACGAACGAATGATTCCTTTATTTACATTCTCAACATAACATAAACATCAATAATCGACAACACACACATGAACGTGGTGTATCTATCAAACATAAAAGTTGTCTCGATACGAGGGGCGCTCGAATTGGACATTACACTCAACACTCCCCCTCAAGTCGACAACCGAGTATCACAGTTATTATCACAGATCCATCTTAAAAATAGTCATCCAAAAAACACTTTGCACACATCGACAACTTTTAACAACAAAAGTTCATTACATTCTTCAACTTGTACAAACACATCTTGACGTATCATTTTTCCATCAAACACAGATCGAAACTTAATTCTTCATACATCTTTTTCTCTCCAAATCGCTCGTTCAGTTCTTCTTACAGGAAATCTCATCATGTTCCTCAGTGCCTTTCACAGTTAGCATCATCTACATATCTTGTGATCCACTATAGCCTTCCTGCCAGCCGACACTGCTCATCAATTAGCTACGTTGCTTGCTCTCACACAGCGCATTCAACCCATACAGTCTGCCTGAATAGGGAGCAACTGCAATCACTGTATCGTTCTCCACAATCTCCGCTCGATTCTCAACGAATCTAACCTGCAAACCAGATCTCGTCACTCTATTCACCGAAAAAAGGTTGCAGCTCAGGCCAGGGAGGTACAAAACATCTTTCGCAATGCATTTCCTCCTTTTGCTCCCAACAGTTGGATACAAAACTACATCACCACAGTATTTAGCAGTCAACTTTGCTCCATTTGCCACTACAACTTCAACCGGTTTCTTCAAACTTCGCATTTCACTGAAGTAACTAGAGTCCTTTACCATGTGGTCCGTCGCTCCAGAATCCAGGAACCACTGCATGTTAACTAGTTCTTATTCTTTCGATGCCATGAAACAAATATCTGCACGGTCCGATCCACGCTCATCTTCAACAACTACGTCAGTTTTTCTGTTTCCATATTTCACTCTTCCGTTACCACTTGATTCGGGAACCACTGATACACGGCAACTGGCTTGTTTGTGTCCCACTTTTCCACATCGGAAACATGTTATTTTCCTCCACACATGCCTACTCGTCATGGCAACATTCTCATTGCCATCATCAGTGGCCAACTGCTTCTTCTTCAAGTCAACATCGAGTAATCGCTTCTTCACAAAGCTCATCGTTACACCACCGGGAAGCGTCTCGATCGCGGTAACAACCGAATCAAACGACGAAGGCAATGTTAATAATAAATGGCAAATTGCATCGGAGTCCTCAACTGCCGCGCCACTTTCCTTCAACTCCCGAATTAAACGGTCAAACTGCAATAAGTGTTCCGGCAAACTAACACCAGCTCCCTCCACATACTTCAATGTGAGTAGCTGCTTTCTGACGAACAATTGCCCGGCAACACCGCGACGCTCAAATACAGCCCTCAGCGTATCCCAAATTCGCTTCGGGGTCGCACAATCTTTGACCAGTTCGAGTTGACTGTCCGCAATGGCTGAAATGATCATTGCCTTACACTTCTTTTCCGCGGCACTTCGTTCGACCATTTTACTTTTCTTCTCGGATTTCACTACCGCAGTATCACCAGCCATCACTCGCAATTCTTCGATCTCAGCAATTTCCCGGTTCACACAATCCAGCAGATCGAACGTATCGAGGATGGTCTCCATCCGGAACTTCCAGTTGTGGAAGCCGGAACCATCAAACGCGGCAATTTTCACCTTCTCGTCCATACCTGGACCCATTACCTGTTGGAGGCACCACACAGCGGACAACAACAAACGGCGGACGAGAAGCAATTCGCGGACCGGAGAAGAAATAAAACACCGGCGTACTTTCCAACTGTACACGAACGAATGATTCCTTTATTTACATTCTCAACATAACATAAACATCAATAATCGACAACACACACATGAACGTGGTGTATCTATCAAACATAAAAGTTGTCTCGATACGAGGGGCGCTCGAATTGGACATTACACTCAACAAAAAGACTATTCCTGCACTAAACGGCACCTGTCTGATAAGATTTGGGTAACAATCCAACGAGTTTATTCAAAAATCAGAGCCACCTAATCAGAGTTTAGTGAAAAACAAGAAAAAAACAGACATACTCACATCTCACAAACGCTGAAAGCTACACACTTAGAAAATATCACCGACTCCGGTAATTTTTTTACCGAAATATAAACCGCTGAGCGCTCGGTAATGCTTTCGGTAAAGTTAAGGATTACCAAACAATCTGTAATTGCAATCGACTCGCAGCTGTCAAAAAATTACAATATGCTCGTGAATTATTACCGAACGTATTGTAAAATAAACTACCGAACGCATTGTTCGTAACAGCAGGCAGTCGGAATAGAAAAGGATGATCAAAACAAAGCAAAGACCATATTGATAGCAAATTTTCATCGATTTATTTCGCGTTTTTGTTTTGAAACCGTTTGAAGATGAACTGCTTGTCTTTTTCATGAAGATGGAAGATGATACCACCAGTGGCATCACCAACAACTCGAACGCGCGCTTCAAATCTTGGGCTACAATCCTGGCTCATTTGCAGCTGTTGACCCCTTTTACCAGCACCACCACCGATTCCGTCATGAGTGTTCATCCTCGTTTATGTGACGACTCTTTTCGGAAACGTAATTGGGCAGTTGGATACTACAACGAAAATATTTCATTCAACTTTTAAAAATAGGTTTTTTTAATAAAATCCCCCAGGTCGTACTTACGGAAAAGTAGTTCCAGACGCTCATCCTGCTGTTGTAATCTCATTTTTTCTCAAAAAACAATGTTATGGCCACAATCACAGAAATTAAACGGCATTGAATTCGGTACTATCGTGTTGACTAGCAAATAATATGGCGGCCACAAAAATATCAAATTACAATTGGTTCGGTAAAGTTTTGTAGCACTAAGAACTGAAGTACGGTAAAAAATTACAGTCTACGGCGAATCTAAACGATTTACAGTTTTTTTCGGTAAATAAAACGACGATTTCGGTAAAAGAGGACGAATATTGTTTTGATTTTTTATATATTCAACGGTGTTCGGTAAATCTCGTTTGTAATACCGAAGCTTCAGTTAAATATTTATTTACAGTACGTTTCCGGTAAAAAAAATTACCGAACAACGAGAAAAAAACTAAGTGTGTAGTATAACTAATCCCTTCTACCAAAAGCCAAAAATTTCGAAAATCGGTTGTAGCATTGCTGAGAAGAAGCATTTTGAAATTTGTAGCTTCATTCTGAAAATTTATAGTTAAAATTAACGTAACGTGACACCATAACTTTGCACCTAGTGTAACTTTTCGAAGAATGATCCGATTTTAAATCTTTTTTTTATGGACACTCGTATCTTGACGTAATCCAAAATATAAGGAAACAAAAAGATGTATTTATTGTACAATGTCAAAAATGAGGCAATTTTCGTAACGCGACACCATAACAATGTGACTATTTGAAAAAATACGTTTTCAAAAAACCAATAATTCGTTTGAAACAATTAAACTCGCACATAACAATGTCATCAAATACCCTTCTAGTTAACGGATAAGACAGTCATATTACACTTGATAAACTATGATACAGGACTTTTAACAAATGTTGTTAAATGTCTCAATTTCTCACCAATAAATTATATCAACTTTATATAACTTTTCAGGTATGTTTTTATGGTATTTTCAATCAAATTTATGTTTTTTATACACTTCAACATATTGTCTTTCATGTTATGCATACCTTTGGAAATACTTCAGAGTTTGAAATTTTGATATCTTGGCGTAGATGTGCGTGGAATGTGTCTAATAACTATGGAAGTGCTCACGAGCACACTAGCCTAAATAGCAGGTTCTATCTCTGTTGGGACGTAACGCCAAAAAGAAGAAGAATGTTTACAAAAGATGTATGACCTCACCCTAACTCAAGTTTTCACGGACCCACTGGATGCAACTCAATTTTAACATTTCATCATCCAATTTCGATATAGCCGAAATAATCATCAATCGGACCACTTTCGCTTATCGCGAGTGGCGGTGCTTTCGGGTAGTGATTTGGTGGATGAATTTCCGCATCGTATAAGTTAGTATGTTTTCGTTAAACAATGATACAGAACAGCAGCATGTACTAAACGGATGGCGATAAGTTAGTAATCGCAATCGACTTCCAGTCAGCCAAAACGAACGATAAGGTAGCGGTCGTACGACTGCATGACTTGACTATAGGGAGAAACGACGACAGACACACCCTCTCTCCTAATCGTTTCGTGGAACATCAGCTGAGCAAGTATGCAGGAGTGATGCTCACTACATTGATTGATGATCACGCTTAATGCAGTGCGGAATACTAATGGAGTCCACCGTCGTGACCTTCAATACGTTGGGTTGCATTATGTCCTGTCCTACGCGTCATGATTTCGTCGTAGGCCTGGTGATTCCTTTTGCACTGCGACCGGTTGTTAGATCTATTGTGGCAGTAAGTAAGTTCAGATCGATAAGGATGTTTATCACTTACGCTATTATGTACAACAGGAAATTAGCTTAAAACAGGTTATCTTGTGTAATCTATAGGAAATCGATTTTTTTGTGCGTCCTTTATGAAAATGCGTAAATTATTTACCTACCGGAACTCAATAGAAACTTAAGCTAGGGTTATCAGATTTGACGTGACCACAAAGAACTTTTTTTCCATTTTAATAAAAGAGTTCAAAAGAGTACTCTGAACCCAATGGCGCGAGAAGTTAGTAGGTTGGACATGCCCTGCGCACAAAAATATCTGAGAGGTACAGTCACAGAATTGTTATATGACTTTAAGGTAAGTTGAAGAAATATGTTTTGAACTCTAGAATATTTCAAATTCATTTTCGTTTCACATTCTAACTTTGTTCGTTTAATCAAGTATTACAGTAATGTGGAGCAAAATTTTGACTTTAGTAGAATAGTCAATTTTTCCCAGATATAGCAGTTAACAGAAAATAAATACCACACAGTGGATCTTTAATTCACAGACAAACACGAAATTCCCATCGACCACTCATTTGACGTTCATTTCGAATTCACTGTGTTTCGAAACTCCCAACCAGAGGCGCGCGCATCGGGTTTCTTCGTTTTTTGCCGTTTCACACTAGCGCTCTCTTCAGGTCTTGTTGCACAAAACAGTATATTGTGCAACATGCTCACCATGATGATGATGGCGTAAGCTGGGCGATGTGTTTTAAGTGAATTTGTTTCAAGTGTTACCTTTGTTTGTCTGTGTTCAACCTATTGATTACAATTTTACAGAGCAAACTAATGTCAGAATATTCATCCATTTTAAGTTAAAGCTGAGTAATTTACGAAACGTTATTGTTTTCATGATGGGTTTATTTTATACCAGTAATGAAATAATGTTTGTATAAAAAATAAAGGTTTTGATCCATATTACGGACAGAGGCCTCAGAGAAGTATAGCTCAGCATAGAGCACAAAAAATAAATCATTCTGTATGATTATTCAGCTTTATCAAGCGTAGGAAACCCCTAACTTTCGAATGGTGGGAAAGAATACGCTTCCGCAACAAAAATACACAATAAATTTTGATACGTGATTCGCCCAAACCAGGGTTAATTGTGGGGCCCAGATAGCCGTAGCGGTAAACGCGCAGCTATTCAGCATAACCATGCTGAGGGTCGTGGGTTCGAATCCCGCTGGTCGAGGGACTTTTCGTAAAGGAAATTTTCTCGATTCCCAGGGCATAGAGTATCTTCGTACCTGCCACACGATATACAATGCAAAAATGGTCAATCGGCAAAGAAAGCTCTCAGTTAATAACTGTGGAAGTGCTCATAAGAACACTAATCTGAGAAGCAGGCTTTGTCCCAGTTGGGACGTAACGCCAGAAAGAAGAAGAAGAAGAAGAAGAAGAAGAAGAAGAAGAAGAAGAAGAAGAAGAAGAAGAAGAAGAAGGGTTAATTGTAATAAATACTCAAAAATAGCATTTATTTTTCTGAAACTAAGGAAAAATGGTTAATTTTAAAGACTTTTTCACGGTGCTTCAATTACCGTTATTATCAAATAAAATATACCATCCAAACGGCAGTCGGCAGTTGATTCCTGACATTGTTCTGCACCTCTGGGCCGAATTTGAAAAAAATCCTTAGGCCGAATTTTGAGTTACACCCTTTTAAAGTTTATATGACAGAAATCACATGATGTATACCACTTTAATTTGTTAAAACAAACAGAATAAAAATTTGTAGTTTTGTTGTTTTTTCATCTGATTTAAGATATTGAAAAAATCTTTTTTCTAAAATTTTTCTAGACCGACATTTGAAAAGGGCCAATGCTATGTTTAGTTATTACTAATGATGATGATTTGGTTCTACCATCTATTGTAGCAAGGCATCTGCCTATAGCACTGGAATAATCTGAAAAGCGATTTGATCAAGATTGTGCTGTTGTTCGTAAGCAGTCAGTCTCCTGTATGAAGGGCCAAAAACGGATGTGCGGACCCGCAAGCAGAGACACTTGCACGAAACCCGCGGCAGAGGAAAAGAATCTCCTTCCAGAAGAAAGTTTTCACGAACAATTGTACAATCAAGCCCTCGATTGACAGAATACTCCCAATAGATGGGGTCGAAGAGCCCGCCCTCAATCCACGAAATATTAACAACAGGGAGGAGGCAGTCCCAAGCTCCCTGTCCAAGTCGCTTCATTCGGGTGCCCTGTTGGTCCCTCCCAACCCAGTTATATATGATATAAAAAGATAAATAAATACAATATAAATTAGAACAATCTCACCAAGTTAGTTGGAACCCCATGCAGATTTGTAACACTTGATGAACTGGATGAACTCTCCGATGATCAATGATGGTTTGATTTTTCTTAGGGTTTCCAATTTACACTATATGCTATACTGCACTCGCGAAACATTTCATTAATGATTGTGTTTACTTCACGCAACATTTTA
Organism: Aedes aegypti; assembly: GCF_002204515.2. Taxonomy (NCBI): domain Eukaryota; kingdom Metazoa; phylum Arthropoda; class Insecta; order Diptera; family Culicidae; genus Aedes; species Aedes aegypti. The sequence continues at coordinate 124,715,168 of NC_035108.1, read as the reverse complement.
TAAGATTGAGATTTCTTACGCGCCATACAATATTTTTTTTTATTTTCATACAGAAAATGTTCACAAAAATGTGTTATGTAAATAATGGACAGTCCCTTAATGGTAGGAAATGTAGATCTAAAACTGCAAAATATTAATTTTGCATTTATTTTCTTCCGGATATCCTGTAATGTAGTTACGACCCACGCGATTCAACAAGGCGTCACAATATCACATATATGCTTATATGCAAATCGCATGATGAACGCCTCACGCCCCACTTGACGCGCCGCGTTACTATGTCGTCAGCCTACAGCTTTAGGTTGCTCCACTTCTAACACCACATTTCGTCGTTGTCATGACAACATAATGCTTGATGCGCTAAGTTTCACGCACACACACTTACTGATCAGAAGTATCCATTGCTTCCAGAAAATTCGATGCTCACTTCAACCACATGATTTTACATAAATTCTTGAATAAAACGACCATATTACGAAATATTTATGAAATGCTGTAAATGACAACTGACAGCAATTTATTCAACACCATTGAACCCCATTACAACAACATCATTCAAGCTTCAAATAAAGAAACCCCTCACTTCACTCCACCCACACGACAACACCAATACATTGACTATGTCAGATTTTTTTTTCAATTCACATCGGCCAAGCCATTACAAAATTGATTAAACACCTCGAAAATACCATAATTTCACAATTTTTCACTATACTCTATGAAAATTCATTCCTATTTCTACCGACACGCACTATCCGCTACTTTTTTTTTAGAAATTTCTTCCATATTATCGAGAACAATGTATTTAAAAGAGGAACCGCTTTCGCGCACGTCTTCGCCGCCCGAACACCATCGTACTGCGCTATGTTTAGTTATTACTAATCAGCCAATACTCGAAACATGATATCTACCAATCTTATGCCTGATAGTGATTTTAGGAAATTATCCAAAGCATTCAAATCTCGATTACTTTTTCAAATCGACGTAAGTAACATCCATACAGTTTTGAGAAAATTAATTCAGAAGAATCACAACCTGTCTTCTAAAACTGTTTTAAAATGAATCACCTTTTTCACATTTTTTCGCCGTGAACATTGCTTAAATTTTGCATACAAATAGCTCGCATTCAAAAACTAGGGAGTTCCTGTTATTTCCCACAAAACATTTATCACAAAATGATAAGCCGATTTATTCAGTTACTTTCGACGTTTTTGTACCAGTGTAAAATCGGCTCAAGTAGTATTTTGTTTTGATTCGTGGTTAAGTCACTTTGTCTCTCCATACAGCGGAGCGGCGAAAGTAGTGGTTAGGTAGCGAAAGTTGAAAATCTTACTTTCGTCGTTTTGTAATTCCGGAAAGTAAACGTTCTAAAAGTGAAAAATCGAGTTGGTTTAGAGCAAAATGTGTAGAATATCGTCTGCAAAACACGTAGAATCGATAAAATAAGTTTGTATACTTTTTTGACTTGAGTCTGTTTGAATAAGTTTTCGAGAAATATGTTTGAACTATTCTTGGACAGGATATCTAGATACGCCCTTTTGAAGTGTATGAAAAGAATATTGCATGGTGAATTTCGTTCCATCTATAATCAACGATTAGGTGCATACACAATCATTTCACCTTTGCGGTTGTTCTTATTGCATTCAATTCATCAAGTTGCATAAAGTTTACACATGCACATATTTTCTAGACTGACATTAGAAAAAGGTCAAAGTATAATTGAAATATATACAAATCAATATAGCTGAACAAACTATATCAAAGTAGATGAAACACTTGAACTTTACATATCTGTATATGTATTATATGTCTGCATTCTATTCAATTCTTTTATATTCTAGTGTGTTCTATTGTGTGCAATTCTACTCTACTTAAATTTATTTCCTTATGATCTACCCAACTTGTTCTTATACATATTTTTACAAATAGACAATAATCAACAACTGCGCCCAAAAGATTTGAACGGTACACCTTTGATGTTTGTATGGGTTTATAGCGCTCCCAGGTTTGTGAAAAATAGCTATGCACAGATTCTGACTCCTCATCCGTGCTTCTTATATGCTCTAAGAAAATGAAGCTTCAAATGGTTATTTCACTGTAAATTGAAGTAAGGGTTTTAACTTATATATGTTATTTTTTTATGTATTTTAAGGAATTCTCGAAGACTTTTTCAAATCTACGAAAGTAACTTTCATACGGTTTTGATAAAATTAATTAAGAAGAATTACATCCCGTCTTTTAAAACTGTTTTAAAATAAATAACCTTTTAATTTTTTTTCGCCGTGTACATCGTATAAATTTTGCATACAATCAGCTCGCGTTCAAAAACTAGGCAGTTTCTATTATTTCCCACAAAAATAATGATAACAAAAAGAAAAGCCGTTTCATTCAGTTACTTTCGACGTTTTTCTACCAGTGTAAAATCGGCTCAAGTAGTTTTTTGTTTTGATTCGTGGTTAAGTCACTTTGCCTCTGCATACAAAGGAGCGGTGAAAGTAGCGGTTGGGTTGCAAAAGTTGAAATTCTTACTTACGCCGTTTTATAATTCCAGAATTAAACGTTACAAAAGAGAAAAATCTTGTTGGATAAGAGTGGAACGTGTGAAATTTCGTCTGCGAAACACGGTGGATCGTTAAAGTAAGTTTGTTCACTTTTCTGACTTGAGTCTATTTGAATAAGATTTCGAGAATTGAAGCATTTTGTATTAATTGTTTTTCATTCGAGCTGGATCCCAGTTTTGAAGGTAATATGAACAAGTTTGTCGAGAGCTGCGAGGAGCTGAGTCTGCCGAAATCTTCGAAATATCAAATAACCATGTTTCATGTATACTTCTGCAATGCGACTGGTCGAGGGCTAGGCTGACATAATGAGCAGGTGTCGGAGTATGTGTGAAGCGCTTTTTTTACAGACCTGTCAGCGCTTTCACCTTTCAGTCGTCGCGCGGTTTGCTACCTTCAGAACCACCACGCTGATGCTGTGTACGATAAGCGAGGTTTTTTTTACCACTGTTATACAAAATACAACAACGCGACGACTGAAGTGTTAAAGTCGTACAAACTTCGAAAGTGTACCGTTCAAATGATTTGCACGCAGTTGTTGATTACAACAGTGGCTATTTGTAAAATTATGTATAAGAATAAGTAGGGTGGATCAGAATAAAATAAATTTAAGTAGAGTAGAATTGAATAGAATAGAACAAACTAGAATAGAAAAGAATTAAACAGAATTGAATAGAATACAGGTATACGATATACATACAGGTATGTGAAGTTCGAGTGTTACGATCAACTTTGATATAGTCAATGTTTAGCTATATTGATTTGTATGTATTTCAATTATACTTTGGCCCTTTAAATTTAATGAAATAAGAACAGCCGCAAAGGTGAAATGATAATGTATGCACCTAACCGTTGATTATAGATGGAACGAAATTCACCATGCAATATTCCTTCCTTACACTTCAAAAGGGCGTATCTAGATATCCTGTACAAGAATTGTTCAAACATATATGAATGCTTTGGACCATTTCTTAAAATCAGTATCAGGAGTTGATTGGTAGATATCATGTTTCGAGTATTGGCTGATTAGTAATAACTAAACAAAGCATTGGCCCTTTTCAAATGTCAGTCTAGAAAAAAAATAGAAAAAAGTATTTTTCAGTGTCTTAAATCAGATGAAAACAACAAAACTACAAAATTTTATAATATTATCTTTGTTTAAGCAAGTTAGAGTGGCATTCGTCATGTGATTTTTGTCATATAAACTTCAAAAGGGCGTAACTCAAAATTCTGCCTAAGGATTTTTTTTTTTCAAATTCGGCTCAGAGGTGCAGAACAACGTCAGGAACCAACTGCCGACTGCCGTTTGGATGGTATATTTTATTTGATAATAACGGTAATTGGAGCACCGTGTTTTTTACACGACAGGTCACATCTATAATGTTGACCTTGTCAATTAACTGAATGCAGGCAAACAAGTACGACGGCTCATGTATCGCAAATTTTGTTTCTAAAAATCATCACCAAAATAAAAAAAAAATCCTATTTCCTATTTCCTATTTCGGGGTGAAACTGATCAATTGTCAGAGCGATTTTTGTAAATTTTGAAACAATTCCACAAAATTAATGGAGTTCCCTGAATTTAATTATATTTGCTGAATTCTTAACTATACAATAAGTACGGAAATGTCAAACTAATTACGCCCAGTGATTCGTTTAAGATAAATTACTTTTATGAATAAAGCCCTTTTTTTTTGACAAATTAGAAGGATGTTATCTTTGGTAAAGTAGTGAGACAGTTCCCGAGCAAAGGCGGATAACTGGATGATATCAAAATGATAACAACTTTCATTATCCTTGTTATCAATTTGCTATTTTGAAAACAACGATAACCGAATGACAACAACATTGGTTATCATTGTATCCGTGACAGACATTATTGATAACAGGTTGATAACAAAATGTGTTATCACACATCTTTCCCAGAACATTTTCACAAAGTGTTTATTGATAAACAATGTTAACTTTTCGTCATAGAAAATTTTGTAAAAATATTGGAAGCGTAAGTTTCATCCAAAACACTCATTTCTCAAAACTTGTCCGTGAATTATGACCATAAAATTAGAAGAAATATGATGTTGTGAATTTAGTTATCAACTTGAACTCAGTGATAACATAATTTACTATTAGTTTGTTATTCGGCAAACAAATTTTAGTTTTCATTTTTGTTATGTTGGCTGTTAATTCAGCCAAGTTGATAATAATGTCAGTTATCAAATGATGATAACCAGGTAACAAGATTTATTATCATTTTGCTATTCAACTTTGCTCGGGTTCAGTGTGAATCTTGGACTTCTAGTATGGATGCTTGGAATTCAATATGAGTCTTGAGATTTTAGTGTTAATCCAGAGGTTGCAGTGTGGATCCTGGGGTTCCAGTGTGGATTCTGGAATTCCAGTGTGAATTTTTAAATTTCAGTGTGGATCCTGGCAGTTGCTGAAATTCCAATATGAATCTTGGGATTCAAATATGGATCATTACAATGTAGACCATGATATCCAATATGGATCCTAAGATTATTTCAATGTGGATCCTGAGATCCCAGTGTGAATGCTAGGATTCCATCGTGGAATCCTGTGATTTCTTTGTGGATCCTAAGATTCCAGTGTGATCTTGGGATATCCATGTGGATCCTGGGTTTTCAGTGTGGATCTCAGAATTAAAAAGTGGATCTTGGGATTCTATTGTGGATCCTGGGATACCAGTGTGTATTCTTAGATTTCAGTGTGAATGATAAGATTCCCGTGTGGATCCCGACATTGCAGTATAAATCCTGGAAACCCAGTATGGATCTTGAGATTCTAGTATGGATCCTGGGATACAAGTTTGGATGTTGAGTCTCCAGTGTGGATCAAGAAATCATTTTAACCGACGCGTCAGTTTTGGGATTCCAGTGTGAATCCTGCATTTTTCATATGGATCCTGGGATAACAATGCGGTTCTAAGAATTTCATTGTGTATCTTGGGATTTTAATGTGGATTTTGGAAAGCCCGTGTGGATCCTGGGATTCTAGTGCACAGTGGTCCAGAAAGCAGTTTTACGGTGAATTTTGAGCTTTAGAGTTAAACATTAGACGAAAACGGTCTTCCACAAAGTTGTTTTAATTATTTATGATTCGTGGTTTACGGCCAACCAGCCCAGTGGAAGTTTGGCAACTACCAAAAAACTAAACATAACATATACTTTGCAATTGGATTAAATGGACAAATTGATGTGAAGTTTGCGAAAAAGTGGACTTTTCATGATTTTTATTCCGGTCGCTTCCTCATTTTTGGCATAATATTCCGGACACTTTGATTCGAATTCCGGACAACTCATGGAAACCATAAATGGAAAAGTCAAATCATCAATTGAAATCGTCAAACTACTAAAAAGACGTCAAAGGTAGTTGGACATTATAAATTCGCATAGATATCTTTGGGAAAGCTTATTCAAACGAGTCTCGAAAGTGAGAAATTTTGAACGGCAAAAATTGAAACATTTCGTGTGAAATCTTTCCCATACAAAGTAAAGTGTCCGGAATTTGAAACTGTCCGTAATATGAATCAAAACGGTAGCAAGCGTTGTGTTTCGATGGGCATCTAATTCTTCCGAAAGAAGTGCGCTTTGCGAAAGAAGACCACGTGATTATTGAGCTGAAATCGGATTCAGGTTAACTTCTGCGTCCATGAGTCCTCTCGTGGGGTTTGGGGTAACGCGCCCTATCTATAGAACAGGGAGCCGTGAGTTCAATTCTCACCGAGAAGACGTGTAACTTTTTCGCCAACTTCACATCGATTTGTCCATTTAATCCAATTGCAAAGTATGTATAATGTTTAGTTTTTCGGTAGTTGTCAAACTTCCACAATGTTTTTTGTATTAGTTCGGCCCTTTGTTTAGAGTTATTGAAAATTAGGATGGTCCACATTTTCATAGGAATGGTGTAACTAACTTAGTAGGATATTTTTTATATTTGCCCCAATCAGAGATATTTACAATCAAAATGGGCACGTTTTTGTAAGAAAAACAACAATAACTCCCATACGGAAGGAGATAATTGCTTCACTCACCAAATTACGCATTTTTCAAAGCTCTAAGAGTGTTTCATAGACTACTTTGATGAAATATTTGGTTTTAAAATGCTGGAGCCAGAAAACCAGTTTTGTTCCAGTTATGTCACCGTATGAACAAAGCTCTAAATCGGAGAGTTTAAGAGATATAAAAAACCTGGACCGTTGGATACCAGTTGCTGGAATTCCAGTGTGAATCCTGGAATCCCAATATGGATCCTGGAATTTCAGTATAGATCCTGGGATTCCTGTATGAATACTGGGATCCCAGTGTGGATTTTGAGATTCCAGTGTGGATCCTGAGATTCCTTTGTAGATCTTGTAATTCCCTTGTGGATTAAAGTGTGAATCTTAGAATACCAATATGGATTTTCGTTTTGGGTCTTTGGATTTTAGTGTAGATTGTAAGATTCCAGTGTTCATTCTGGGATTCCAGTGTGGATCTTGGGATTCCAGTGTGAATCCTGGGAAGTCAGTGTGAAACTGGGTATCACAGTGCGGATCTTGTGATTTCATTGTGGATTCTGGGACTCCATTGTAAATTGGGATGGGATTGGAGTGTGAATTAAAAAAAACATCCTGTGCTTAGTTTTTCAGTTCAGATCCTGAAACTCCGGTGTGGATCTTGGGATTCCGGTGGATTCTGGGATTGGAGTGTGAATTAAAAAAAAATCTGTTCTTCGTTTTCAAGTTCAGATCCTGAGATTCCGATGTGGATCCTGAGATTCCAGTGTGGACCTTTTGATTTCAGTATGGATCTTAGAATGCTAGTGTGGATCCTGCTAATCAAGTGAGTATTCTGATACTCCAGTGTGGATCTTGAAATTCCTGTGTGGTTATTGGCATTATAGTATTTCGGTGTGGATCTTTTAATACCAGTTTTAATTCAGGGACTACTATATGGATCGAAGAGTTCCAGTGTGAATTCTTGAATTCTAATGTGGATAATGGGATTCCAGTGTAGATTCTGTGCGGATCATAGAGTGGAACATTGGACTTTAGTGTATGTTCTCGAGTTTCGGAATGAATCCGGGGATCTCATTGCGGTACTGGGATTCCAGTGTGGATACTGAATTCTAAGAGTGGTCCTTGAATAACAGTGTGGACTGGGATTTCATTGCGAATCCTGAAATTTTAATGTACATTCTGATATTCTAATGTGGATTCTGGGATTCTAGTGAGGATTCTGAGATTCTATTGAGGATTCAGGTATTCCAGTGTGGATCCTGGAGTTGCAGTGGAAATGGTTAAAAAGGAATTCTGGGATTAAAGGAATTCTCGGATTTCCATAGAAATTTTCAATTTTACGTTGGAAATTCTGATAGTTGAGGTCAGTTAGGCATTCTGAGATTCTGGTAGCCATTATGAGATTTTTGTGGATTAGAAACTTTAGAAGTTCATTAAAAGTTATGGGATTTCGCTGGACATTTTTGAATTTCGATAGAATTATGATTCTTTTGGCAACAGTAAAAAATACGTGTTTTCTAAAATAAAATATCAAATACTTATACGTACTGTTCCGTCAAAAGTCAATGTTGAGCAGACTAAGTATATACCATCACATGTTCTAACTATAAATGTAAGACAGTTATTGATTCAGATGAACTAAAAACAATCTAAAATTAAATTAATTAACACATTACGCGTGGTAAAGATGGACAATTTATGGGTGAAATCCAGCCGAGCACGTGGATTTTTTTTCATAATTTCACCCATAATTTGAATTGTATTTGGTATTGAGAAATTTTTGTTATTTTTTGTTATTTTAACAAATCAGCCAAAATTGAAACAAATTTTGTCAGAAAAAAAATACTTTCATAAAAAAATATACAGTCAACTCTCTTTTACTCGATATTTCGTATTTTGGTATCGAGTTATCTAAGTATGCTGTTTCGCTCAAGAGAAGTAAAGACATTCCATGACTAATTTTCCTACAGAGAGTCCCATTTGTAATGACATTTCTTCTCAACTGCGATCAAAGAAATGTGATTATCTTGACCATTTCTTGGATGAAATTTTCTATCCATCGAAATAAGCGAAAAACTTTCCTTGTCAACAGCAAACCAGTATTTAGAGAATTATAGTTAAACAGCCTCCGGACACCGCCCATACAACCCCATTGAAAAATAACGAGCAAACATCTCTGGTTCCCACTGGGAAGTGGTTCCCACTGACAGCTCAATGTTTGTAAACAAATAACCGTTTGCGGAATAACAATAGATGATGGCGAAATCTTGTTCTCCGAAAAATTTCTTTCCTCGCATAACAACAGTTATTCGAACAAACAAACGGTTGCAAACTATTGGATTGCAGTACAGCAATTCAATTTGAGTTGATGTGATTAGCTAAAAACACATTTTACTATTGGAGGAAAAATTCCCTAATGTGATTAGGCCAATGTACGTTGTTGCTCTTGAGTTTGATGCTGACCACGAAAACATGACTGCCTAGCACCGGGTTGTAGTTAAAGCTAGTTTTCATGGTGGTCCTCTTAGGCTGTGAACCGTTTCACTGATTCGTTTAATTTTTAGTTAAAAATTGACATTTCGATAGTTATTTTCCCTGCAAATGGTTGCATTAAACTTTGTGGTTGACCCATTTGAGTTTTGACAACCGAGTACAATTTCAGAACAAAGTTGACAAATGGATAGTTATTCTCAAATAACTGAGAATAAAAAAAGCTTTTGAATTGTCAAGTTCAACCATGCTCTAGAGCTACCAAACTGTCAAATTTTAACTAAAAGGTAAACAAATCGGTGAAACGGCTCACAGCCTTAATCGCATTTGCACTGGTTGTGTGTTTTATAACTCCATACCTCCCTTACTCGATGGTTTCTTCAATATCGAACTATGGAGGTTTGACTGTGCATGCTTACCTTGCGGGATCGAAATCCGTACACCTAAGAAATGAATCTAAATCCGTCCACTTCATACAAAACGCCTACTATTTGTATGAAGTGTACGGATTTTGATGCTCCACTGCATATCCTCTTCGCAGAACAACAACTTGAATAGCCAAACAAAGTACAGTTTGTAAACACATGACCTTGAGGAAAGTCTCAAAAATTCTATCTGAATAAAAATTTATTTCCAAAACATAAATGTTTGTTCAAAGTTGAAATTTGTGTTCCAGTCTAGAACTCCTATAAAATGTTACTTATAACTTTGTCGGGCATGTAGAATAATGTTTTAGTCAATCTCCGGTTAATATCTGGAAGAGAGTATGCTTTTCGTAATTCAGCACAATAACAATACACACAATTTTTGAAGGCAGAGTACTATGAAAAAATCTCGGATAGTAACCCTAACCTTGGCTTATCAAAGCAAATTGCTTATGCACTTGGATGAATAATGGTTTGGATTTAGATACGGGCTTATATCGTGCCATGTCTTCGCTTGACAATAATTCAATGGCAACTCTTCGCGGATTTTCATTGATAACGATACACTCTTACAAGTATAAAAATTTAATGAATCAGCTTTGAAACATCGGGTTTATTTCGTCGATACAATACCTAATTTCAATTGAATCTTCACCGCTCGCTATCATTTCCAACCTTGTGATAAGCGTCAACCGGCCTGGGAAGCAATCAGCTGACAATGCTCTTCGCCGCGAAACAGCCTAGCTGTCCCAAGTCTGGTTCGCAACAGTATCGTATGGAGTCGCGCTTTGCTTCCCCGATTACCCAAATTATGCAACGCGTCTCAGATGTTTAGCGGGCAAACAATCGCAACGCATCACAGGAATAAGTTGTGAGGAAAATGAAATCCATCCGTCCATCCATCCATCATTCCCCGAGAGAGTGATAGAGAGCGCGAACCGCGTGGCACTCACTTGGATAGTTGAGAATCGCGTCCCTACGGATTGTACCACGACGGTCGTTGAGTGTACCTAACGATTTTCCCGCTCACATGCCGCAGTCGTGATGGAAGGCGGTTTGCAGCGTGTTCTCATTGGCTCCTGGGATCATCGGACGATTTCGATCATCTGGCGCATGTGACGCGACGATGTTTGAAAAAGAAAAATGCTGCAAAAAACGATGCTACTGCTACTGACGGTGGTGCGTATAGCGATGCCTTGAATGAGAGGACAAGCACATGCAACTCGCGGATGATGGTCGATGGTTTGGCGAGGTTTGAGAGTCTGTGATGATTATCATTTCTGTAGGAGCTACACATGTTGGATTTACATGATTTTTTATACATTTTCTACAAGATAAGGATTTTTTCTACCGACATTATTTTTGGATATTAGTAGATTCCTTTCAAAATTGCCTACATTTAGCCGTTTTCCGCTGTATTTTTGAATGGCTTTAGCAAACAGTTTTGAATTCAGGGAGTCCAAATTGAGCATGAGCATAAATGACCATATAATTCGTAGTTGATACTCTGTGATTGATCAGAACAATCGAAGTTGCACAGAGATTCAAAGAATGGGGCTTGGGATTAGCTAACCATTCTCAATGTGCACAAATCGAGAGCTCAACATTTAGAAGTCAATAACGGTGGCGGCCACATCCTCACGGTCATCTGGGAAGAGAGGGAATGTTAGTTAGACAACCTTTGTTACTAGAGACCGCAGAATTTTCTGCATCTTAACAGTTGTCATGGAAAGGTGATGAGATCTATGATAGATTCACGCCCAACCTGGTTAACAATATTACTTAACAAACGCATTGTACGTCAAACAAATGTTTTTTGCAGGCGAAACGATCAAAAGATCAAACACTATTGTAATGTTTGACCTTGTTAACCACAATTTTGCTGATATGTATCGATACTTTTATGACAGACAAACTTTAAACTAGCAATAAAAATAAGTTTGTAGAAAAATACACTCTATATTTTCAAATAAAAGTTGACCAAAACAGGGCTAATTATAATATACCCAAAATTAGTAGTTTTTTTTTTCGCAAAACTTAAATACGTGAAGATTTTGTGACTTTTTGCACGATCAGGCATATTTAAAAAATAAAGGTAATAGGGTGCAGAACTACTTTGGCACTTCCATGATTCACTTTGGCAGGGCGGTTTACTTCTTCTTCTTTCTGGCGTTACGTCCCCACTGGGACAGAGCCTGCTTCTCAGCTTAGTGTTCTAATGAGCACTTCCACAGTTATTAACTGAGAGCTTACTATGCCAATCACCATTTTTGCATGTGTATATCGTGTGGCAGGTACGAAGATACTCTATGCCTAGGGAAGTCGAGAAAATTTCCAACCCGAAAAGATCCTCGACCGGTGGGATTTGAACCCACGACCCTCAGCTTGGTCTTGCTGAATTGCTTCGCTTTTACCGCTACGGCTATCTGGGCCCCTGCGGGTTACTTGGCCAAATTGAATAAAATTGCAGTAAGAAGCGCTCCAGTACGACAAATATTGTGGCCAAAAATGAGCTCTGTACTGCCGATATACGCATAATTGTCCCATGTTCCAAAATATGCAATCGAGTAAAACGCGTTTAAAGATTTTAACACATTTAGGCCTCGTATTGACCAGGTGTGTGGTAAATTGAATTGAAATCTTTACAATAGTATAAAAAATAGCGTGTTTATTAGAGTCAAGAGTTTGTATTATGGGAATAAAGTAAACTTAGCTACGAAATTCAAAGTGGGACTGTTATGCCTAGAAATACGGGGTTTTTGGTGAATTTCTACGCATAACAGTCCCACTGAGAGTAGTGACCAATTATGTGCTAAGCATACTGCTGTGGATGACCGTTCTTACGTATACTGCCCATACTCGCATAACAGTCCCATATTAAATGGGATTTCATATATAAATGGGACTGTTATGCGAGTATGGGCAGTATAGATTGTACCGAATGTAAAGGACGTATATCATCAAGACTATGTTAAGGCACCTAATGAAGGCTCAAGTGACATGTGCCAAACGGAGCCACGTGTGGGGAAGTGAAAAAAAAAACGATTTTATAGTTTGGGATGGAAAGTAAAGTTTTCTGTATGTGTGATAGTGAGAAAATATATGAGTTAGTGAAAGAAAGAGTGGATGAGTAAGTAAGAGAGTTTATAAGATGTAATAAATTCCTAAATCGACTCTTTCAGCTGCAGGCTTGACAGGAACTCATCTGCGAATTCAAGGTTATTCTGCCGAGTAAATATTTAACTCAAAATTCACGACACAAATCGATTTGACATTTCTTTGGACTTTGTTTGCAATACATATCATGATATTTTTGATACCTCGCAAATTAAGTTTTAGAACCACCAACATATTTGCAACTTGCACCGAAGAGCCAATTATCCGGAATAACCCAGTATATGGCCAAGTCATCCAAAACCTCTATTCTTCTTTTGACTTGACTTTGACTTCTTCTTGACTTCATCAAGTTTGATATGTCACAAGATAGATCTCAAGACCGCCAATATAATGGCCAGTGTTGACCAGACTCATTTCCCCGAAATTCGAATTGTGAAGCCATGAACTGTTATAACTGTGCGTTGTATTCCTGAGATGGAGGGGGAGGTGGTTGGGCTTGAGTGTTGCACATGGGATCCGACAGTTTCGATCTCGGTGGGCCGCAATTCAAGTTTCGGTGAAATGATTTGCACTCACTCACTCACTCATTTCATTTCACCGAAACTTGAATTGTGGCTCTCTGGGATCCAAATTGATCGATTTTGTGCGCAGTACTCAAGCTTAACCATCTGCTTTTCTATCTTAGGAGGATAGAGCATGGTTGTAGTAGTTCGTGGCTTCGTAGTTCGGAAAATGTTATTTTCGGGGAAATGAGTCTGAACAACACTGATAATGGCTACTTCCTCTGGGGAACAGTGTATCCAAAACAACCTGGCATGTTATCAAGTCATCCAGGAACCTTTGAATTACCCTTCTTTAGCCTTGATTTGTGAATTTATGAAGTTTGATGTTGCCAGCTGAGCGGTTCCATTTGAATTTGAATGTCGGTTTACTTTTGTATTTTTTGATTTGGATGAAATTTTGCACATGCTTTCTTTATGCCCAAAAATGCCTTTTTGCATCATGCTTTTCGACCCGATTTTATGAAAGTACGCAAAATTTTCATTCAACAAAAAAGGTATATGAGAAAATTTTGCTAATTGCTACCGAAACATTTGAAAAGTTTATTATGACCATTTTCAACAAATTCACCTTTTTTTTAAAAATCATAATTTTTTTGTCCATGATTTCTCCATCTTGACCCACTGTGCGAAAGACTTCATTTTTTGTCTACTTTAACATATAAAAAAATAAAAAAAATCAAAAATAAGATTTTTGAGAAAATTGATTTTTAAGCTTTATTTTCGATACATACAAAATTACAACATTTTTTTTTACAGTGTATATTTTTTTTCCAGATAGTCCCAACAATAACCTAAAACTTTGCGGAAGGCACCAAACTGATCGGACAAACCATTTCTAAGTTATAATTTTTTGAAAATTATTAAGGATTTTTTTTCTTAGGCCCTTCTCAAAAGTAAGGCTAGAGTCAAAATGGCGAGCCGATGATGCAAAAAGGCATTTTTGGGCATAAAGAAAGCATGTGCAAAATTTCATCCAAATCAAAAAATATAAAAATGACATTTTGGAAAAAAGTCGTCACCGCTCAGCTAGGTTTCAGAACCGACAGTTTAGAGGCCATTTCCCCCAGGAAACCGGAAATTCAGAACAATCCGACATGTGGTCAAGTCATTGAAATACATTTGAACCACCTGTAGACCTTATTTGCAAATTCATGAAAATTGATATGTCGCAAGCCAGGTTTCAGATTCACCAATATAATGACCACTTCCACCAGTGAACCGGTATTCGGACCAACCCAGCATATGGCCAAGTCATCCAAAAATGGTCGAACTATTTTTATTTGAACTTGGTTTGCTAATTCATGAAGTTGATTTGTCGCAAGCCATGGACTCGAAATTAAAGTAATTACTGATTCTTCAAGAGGGATTATTTCAGTACTCCTCGTGATAAATCCAAAATTACGGTGAATTTCTAATCGATGACGGCGGTTCAATAAAATTGAAAAAACAAATGTGATTGATTCAAAAAATTCGACTGAAATTCATCGAAAAACCGATGGGAAATAATATTATTAAATTGAAAATTTCAATCAAATTTGACGTCAGACTCGCATGAATGCATCCCGATAATACAAACACATAAAACGGGTTGTGTTCCACATATGATGTAAAGCCAACGTAAGAAGATGTTCAAAACGATTTTTACAAACACCAGCTAATTCAAAACTCACAACTGAATATTTTATTCAAGCGCAGCGAATTGTATAGTGTGACAGTTATGCGTAGAAATACAGTAGTGGGACAGTTATGCGTGGAAATTCAACAATGGGACAAATTGACTTGGCTTGCTTTTCATTGATTTTCCGAACAAAGTTGATTTTTGATAAGTGTTTTCTAAAACTATACGTAAAAATAAACTGTTTGATGACAAAAACTCAAAATGCACAAAAAGTAACATGGGACAATTATGCGCAGTTTACCATAAATTACAATTTTTACAATCAAAAACAACAAACAGCGATTACTTTTCCAAATCTTTTTCTTGAATAGCATTTGAAACACCATAACATTTATAACAATTGTTTAGAATTCAGCTTGAAATCTTAGAAAGAAACTCTTGCCCACTCGGACTTTCCCTCACTTTACTCTACTCCACAGTTACTCTTTCACAATTGTACCTTATCACGTTTTTATTATTAGTTATTATGACTAAATATAAGTTCTGATGATTCAGGTTGAAATGTGCACAAACAAAGTATTGTTTTTTTATTCCTTGTTGAGTATCTTAGTCACTGTTAGATTTATTGTGAAATATTTGTTAGGTCAACTTTATAGAACAAGCGTGAATAAATGTTCGACCACAGTGAAATAATCAAGATTTGAGAAAAACTATATCGATTGCAAAGTTATAAATACCGTACAAGGGGAGTTAAATGTATAAGTTTTCAAAATTTTTTGTGATTGTTTTGGTTTAAACAGTTTTAAATTGTGCATGTGCGAAACAAGCTTTTTGATCAGAGATTCACCCGAAATTCAGGCAATTAAAAGAGAGAGCGATGATAAAATCCATTTTTCTCGTTTGTTTACCGTTGGAGATAGGTGTTTTTCTTTACTGGCACGATAAACAATCCACGAACTTCCAATAGCAATTATGCCCCCCAGGCTTGGAGCATGTTCAGAGGGTTTTTATCGTGCACTACTATCCCCCCCAATCTGATCAAAGTTGTAGCAGTATACGATAAACAGTCTCTCATAATGTGCAGCATGTTATGATAGTTACAGAGTGCGATACGTGAGAGATTCTCTCAATTTTCTCAGGATTCAATCCCTGAAAATATGCATTGAAGACAAGTAGGGAAAGTGTAACAGTTATGGTCATAGTGGTTCTCTTTTTGGCCATACGAGAAATTTCGATAACTTTCACTTTTCAAATCTCTTTGAATGTTTAAACATCAAGATATATCTTAAATCTTACTACTACAGCACACAAAGCCTTTGAAAATGTGAAGACATTCAAGTTATCCCGTATGGCGAAATAGGGAACCACTATGTGGATTTTTTTCCCAAATCTTTGCACGGGAGGGTATGAATTAGAAAAATTGATAATAATTTACCACATCAATCAAGTGACAGTTTTGCTTAATGGAAAGTTCCAAAAACATTCACAGATATTTGTGAACACTTTCCATCGCGATTGATAAGCATATCAAACTTCATCCAGATTTGTGATTAGATACTGAAATAGACAGTGACTCTACCTTGCAATGGTATATCTGAGTGCAAAGTTCAATAATTTCAAGGGTTAGTACTCAGAAATAATTGAAGGTTGACGTATTAATCATTGAAGAAAGAAACGTTCTCCATTCATCGAAACAATGGAATCACACTTAGAAATTTGACTGATAAATGCAAGCATATGATTCAAAAGTGACCTCATCAAACGAAATCGCTGGTGCAAAGTTCAACGATATTCAGTCAAAATACTACGTATTATCTCGGTGGCTAGACTCACAAAACGTTGCTTGACCACGGTTCTAGGGGGATTTAAAAGCCGCTCTACTAATGGCAGAAAGCGATAAAACGTGCGAATCGATGCGTACGTCAAATTTCAATATAGATAAGTCTGAACTGTGTAAAGCAGTTAGCCTAGTGAATGGAGGCGTGGTCCTATTGTAAAAAAATGTAATTTATGAGGATATATAAATTCATGCATTCTTCATGATATCGTAAAGGAATTAGTTGTTATTTTAACCGCAAGATAGAAAGGAATTAGTTTACTGCACTTTTTGTCGACAAAACAAATGGTTTTGAATGTCAGTACAATGACATCAAATTATGTACATAATTAAAAAGAAATTAATTATTTAAAGAAAAGGCGTAATTTTTGCGAACAGCACTTGCGTCTTACTCTCAAATGGTTGAAGTATATTCAAAAAGCAAAAAACTTGAACAACAGGTGATAAGGCATAGCTCAAAGACGAATTGGACCTCTGACAAAAAAAGCGCAATGAATGCCATGTGCTTGTTGTCAGACAACCGGATTGAACCGGATTTCGATCAGCTTCACAGGGCAAATCGCAAATCAATCTGTGTTATCATCATGAGCCGGACGGATTTTGTGCTGCTAATTCCAGTTTCGTTGAAGATCTCCGGGTGACGCCTGACCAGATGCTCGATTATGCAATTCATCTGGCAATGATTCGGAATTTTCGATTGATCGGTGTTAATTCAGACAGAACCAATTTTTATCATCATGTTAATGTGTAGGGATACTTTATATATTATCAATTTTTAATATCCTTTTTTTTCAGATTAAAAATGGTGTAAGTGACGTCAAAGATAGTTGGGAATTCTAAATTTAGGTAAAATACTTAATGAATAGAACTACAAAAATGTTAACTTGTAATAAATTTGGAGGATTTCCTAAAGAAGTTGGTGATGTATGGCCTATAAATTTCGCGTTAATAGATGGAAGATGTCGAGAGACATCTTTTATCGAATTTCTAAAGGGTTTCTTAGTAAAAACTCCTGATGATTTTTTTCCATAATATTAATCAAAAAATGACTCTTTAGAATTCTTTAGTTTCAAGTGTAATTTATTTTAAGACCACTGGGAATAACTTAACAAATTTCTTGATGAATTTCTTAATATTTTTTAAAGTTACATTATGGAATTAGTGTATTTCGAATTCTCGAAAAATTGAAAAAATACTTGGAGAAGTTTATGATACAAGCCTTACAATAATTACTACATCATTATATGTTTTGTTTTTTCGGGCTTATTATTCAAAAATTTCTCGATGCCCAGGTATGTCATAGATATGCCCTAATGGGACCAAATGCGAGTATTTGATCTTACAGCTAAAAATGCGAATGCACACAATCCTGAAGGATATCCCATCTAAATGCGGTGTTGGGTATTAGAGGACTAATGATTGATCCTGAGGTAAATTTGAATCTTTTACAAAAACTAAGACAGATATTAAAAATTTTGCAGCTACTTTTAAAATGCATACCTATAGCACTGCCCATAAAAGCATTACAGTCCCATATATAAATAAGTAGACATTGAGAAAATACCGCTTGTTTTTTCATACAAATGTTCATAATTTTCTAGTACATTTCTTCATGTCATAATCATTTAACACCACCTTAGATTACTCATTTTGCCTCTCTTAATCAGCAAAAAATATAGTATTGGGCTACTATTGGGGTTGAAAGTCCATATGCCTTTATCTTTCAATATGGAACAACACTAACTTCATATTTTTCACAGATTTTGTAAACAAAGTTTGTTAATTTTTATATGCCAAGTAAAGTTTATATTGAAACATGAGCCTTGCGATGGAGAAAGGTGTTAAGTCAAGTATCCATATGAAACGGTTATGCTTTCGCGGGCAGTGTATTTTTACCTAACGCCGTGCATCTTTTTTTGAACGAACTACTATTTTTCGTGAACCTTTCAATGGTCTTTTAACCTTGTACTTAAAAACTCTTTTCTATTTGGGGACAACGATTCCGAAAATCATGAAACCATAGCGTTGCAGAATATTTGCAAATATTTCACCACTAGCATAGATGAAATCATCACATAAAAAACGCGACAAGCAACCGCTTGCATCAAGTCAAGAAGACGTCGCGGAGTCGCGGTCAACGTCGCCAAACAACGACGCCAAAAAGAAGCAACGAAAATCGCGCCATCAAGAGCACGCGTCACTCACGTTCTTACTAGCGAAATGCGGACTGACCGAACTGCTCGGGTTTGTTTGATTTCGGTGCTCGGCTTCGTGCACTTTAGGGAAGCCCGATGCAATACGCTCCCTCAGATTTTAAGCAGACTAGATTTTATATGAAGCTGAATATTACAGGGAATCTTTCTTATCATGACACCTTTCTACTTTCTTCCTCAGCCTAGTGGTTAGAGTTCACGGCTACAAAGCAGAATCATGCTGAAGGTGTCTGGGTTCGATTCCCAGTCGATCAAGGATCTTTTCGTAATGGACATTTCCTTGTCTTCCCTGGACATAGAGTATCACCAAACAAATAAATATTTTTATATTTCTGTATTTTTTCTTAGGGCATTTTAAATGCTGCCTGTGAAACTTTTGTTTGATAAAATAACCTTTTATATTGAACTTATTGATTTAATAAAATCAATTCTTATCTATCTAGCACAGACCCTATTCTTGTTTTGTTGGAACTTAGCTAGTAACGAATGCTCTACAAAAATTTTTGTTTAGAATTTTATTTGGCTTTGGTAATAAACATTTGACAAATTTGTTAAATTTGGAAAAAATCGCTTGTTTTTTCTCCACATAAGATAACTTCACGAAATCATAGTTCTTCAGATATTTTCAATATAAATAAAAATAAATCATTTCAAATTTACTTATAACAAATATATTTTTGGGTAGGCAACAAAAAATTTAAATTTTTACAAGTTATAACGGATTTGCAAAGACTTGATTTTGACCCTTTTAAAAATCGACCACAGCTGAAATTGGATTTTAAGTTTCTATTCAAATTTCTTATACTTAAGTTTATAATTTCTAATAAAATAGATGATGGACTGATCCTCAGGTGTCCACTTTAAAAATAAAATTCTCTGACCTTCCAGTCGTTCTCCAGAAAATTCAAGACCATGCTGATTTGTTGTTTGGTATATATTGCTGTCGCAGTGCTGTTAAATGTCAAAATTTTGAAAAATGTAAAATGCTTATTGCTCTTTCCCAGATGAAATATAGCATCAGTAAATATTGTCAACTGATAGTAATTCTTAAAAGGTCATCGGGAAAAAGATTTTCCGATGACTTTTTCCACAGGGAAGGATGATATTAGCAATATTCAAATGTTAAAGTCACGTGATATTCATGACATTTAACAGCTCTGTTTTTTTTTCTTCAAATAGGGAGACTTACGGCTTCGGCACCATTCGACTATTATCGGCAACCAAATTTCAAACGCGAAATACACAGTATTTTTCTATCAAAACACATCACTGAAAACATTCAAAATGTTGTCTGGTCCATGTACCGTGTTTCGAAGTTGAAGGTTCTGTATAATCAGTGACCGCTGCGCTTATATATGGAGACATGGGCAGATAATCGCGATAATTGAATTTATCTTAAGACAGACAACAAGGAGATGAGGATAATAATGAGCACACGGAGCGAGATGGTCCTTATCCTTTGAGATTATGCATATTTTATGAAAACTTTTTACACTGTATAAAATCTGTATTGTTTACGAGTTTATGTTTTACTTCAATTGTCCATTAAAAGTAGATATAACTTTCTCTCAGCTTCAAATGTGTTTATAGGCGGATATAAATATAAATAAATAAATATAGTGGAAGAATCTTATTTTTGTGAAAACTAACGAACCCAGGGAAGTATTTTCTTGCAATGTGAGCCTTTTTACATATCAGCCACTAAGCCACATGTTGCCCCGATACCTTTTTGCCGGACTTGTTTTCGGCCCGATTTTCTATCTAGTTTTTCTTACATTTTTTGTGATTATCATCACTTTGAATGAATGTAGCACGTCGTACTCATATAAAACATGAAAATAAGCCGACGACAACTGAAAATCATATCCTTTTTATAAACTTGAAATACGTATTCGCATAATGTGTTCATAATGATTTTTTTTTTCGATTATTTCACGAAGACTTAAAAAGATTTTTTTCAGGAATCACAAAGAATTTTTTTGCAAAATGTATTAATTTTTTTATAGAATACTTCCAATAACCTTTTCCATTTTGATATAATTTTTTTCTCCGAAAAATTTATCAATTTTTTTTTAACGGAATGCATTTTGAGATTGAATAACGCGCTGATAATAAATTTTCTGATGTTACTCTTGGATTTGTCATGCCTCTAGCAATAATCTCCCAGACTGTCAATGGATTATCGAGCAGTTTCCTTAAAACCAAATTCTTGAAATTTAATGGCGGAATTTTTTGGACTTCCCAAAGAAATTTGGGGATGTTATGATCATCAGAATTTCTGTAGAATCTTAGAAAACAAACTGAAATTATTGCAAGTAATCTCCTAATAAAAATCCTGAAGTAGCACTTGAGCTCTAATTCAGGACATTTTCCAAAATTCCAGGAAAATATAAATGGAAAAATCGAAATTGAAATAGACAGAAAAATGGAAAACTATCGGTATAAGAGCACTTTGCGCTATTATCTTAATATATACTGTTTCCAGAAACAACCTGCTGAAAAATCCAGGAAATATCTTGTGCTGCAGATTTGTGCTTTTGTAAATGAGAACCCTCATTGTTTTTTTACAGGATTTAGCTTTATTGAGGCCTGTTCTCGAACAAAAAAAATGCATCAGACAAAAGTGTTCGCCAAAAAATTATTTTAAGTCAGATTTTCTTGAAACTTTCAGGGAATGAACTAATTCATATGGAGTATGTTTCGGCATTATCCTTTCCTTCGCTGAAAGCCCGAACCTTTCCCTTTAAGATCCCTAATTACATTTTGTGCAATGGTGAAGCCAACCTTTTTGGTCACTTTCATCCATGTTTTCTTCAATTACAGCTCGTTTTAAACACCTTGGATGACACCTCGCCGTCGTGAAACCGCAGGAAGGACAACAGACGCTTCTGGAGGCACTCGGTGCGGTAAATTTCGCTGTTGATGGTACCCGTTGTAATGAACGGTTTACTCAGTTTACCGCATTGGCATATGGCCTGCCAATGCAAGTATTTTTTGACGAATTTTTCAATTTGTTCTTCCTCATGTCTTCCGGAACATCAAACCGTGATTTGGCAACGTAGAACTCCAGCCCCGGTATCTGCTTTACGTCTGCCTTGATGTAGGTTTCAATATACCACAAATTTCGGTTTCGTTAACCACTCTCGTCTCACCTTGAATACACAAAGCCCAGGTTGTTTCATGGTATGCTGAGCGACCCAGGCGGAACACTTGGCCTTCAGAGCCGCGTCGCGAATTGAAAGGTTCGGAATAGGCTTAAAATAATCCAACACCTTCCGGGCCTTCACACGATCAACTCGTCCCCTTAATGCTACAACTAGATAACTCGAAAATCAAAATTTTGAGATGTGCAACTTTGAAAGTATGACCGTTTAACAAGGTGATGGTTAATCGCAGTGATTATGATTTAAAAATAATCTTTAACTTGTGTATTTTGAATCACACGCTTAATACCTGTGGATATTTTGCAGATCTAATTAAGAAAAATGTTTTGACATATTGAAGTCAAAAATTTCAAATTTCGAGTTATCCAGTTGTAGCATCAAGGGGACGAACTGTCTTCGCTTTTCTTCCACTTCCAGCCCGCGGCTCGGTCGCCTGGAAAATTTTAAAAAAAATTACCACCCGTTGTATGGTTGATTCCCAGTTGTAATCCGATCCATCTTATGCTCGCAGTCAATAATTACTGAACCGATTGTTATGAAATTTTGCACATCAACAATAAAAATACACTCCAATCTAATTATACCCAGATAATCATCAATTTTTACCCACAGACAAAAAAGTTACAACTTCGAAGAGCACTGTTGATGCTTTCCGTTTTAGAAAATTTTGGATTATCAGGATAAGTATAAGTAGTAAAGTACAGTTTACTCTACTATGGATAAGAGCTAAGATAGATTGATTATCCGTATTCTTTATTAATCCTTTTATATGTTAACATCATGATTATTAACTGTTGCAATGCTGAGTTGGTCTAACCAATCACTTTGCATAAAAATGACTTATTTGATGTTGTAGTTTTCATTTTTTTTCCCTGATCTCTAGTAAATTCTCTTACTTTTAAGGTCAATAATTCAATTCCCTGACATTTCCTGACTTTCCTGTAATTTGCACCGACACCCTGGATCCTTTATCATATCGGCTTTGAGAAATATATTTTCTTTTGATTTTTATTATACCTACTTTATGACCTAGAACAAATTTGTGCCAAACTGATGAACGGCTCCCAGAAATGTAACACTATTAACCAAACAGGTAGTGAAAAAACTATAGATAATCCCAAAAAGTATCCCAATTGCATTCTAGTTATTTCGCAAACTCGCATTGCAATTTTTTTGTTGGCTAATCAGGATTTGAAGCACAAAATCACAAGTATATTCTTGGGATAATTCTAAGGTTAAAACTGGAATGGGGTATGAATAATAGCTACAAATAGCTTTTTTAGCTAGTTCGTTTTACATATAGCTTATCTTTTTTTTTCTTTCTTTATTAACGAGATTTTTAGCCCTGGGCTAGTTCATCTTGGGACCAACGGCTTTACTTCCCTTCCGAAGGAAGTCGTCACTTTTTAGTGACTATCTCGGGGATGGGATTCGATCCCAGGTCCTCGGCGTGAGAGGCGTGTGTTCTAACCACTACACCAGGTCCGTCCCCTATATATTATCTGTCATCAGTAGAAACTATTAATAAAAAGTACCATCATTGGCCCAAACCATGATCTGAAATATTTCAGCAATTTTTATTAATATTTAAATAAAATTTTAATAACGTGTTCCTTACAGTTATAAACAGCTACCGCCGAAAAATAAGATCTAGCGAGCTAAGATTTTATTTTAAACTAGTGGCCCCGGCAAACTTCGTCTTGCCATCAAGTAGGCTGTTGAAAAACACTATGCAAGTCCCGTGTAGAAAATGTCAGATTAGTTTACTCCCGTTTTCCCCACTATCCCGAAGACTTTCTTATTTTTTTCTTCGCACAAACACGTCGGAGCCCTGGACGAATTTAACAGTGAAAGAATCATGTAAGTCCAATCACCCGTTCTCAAGTTATTTCGTGACATACAAACATCATTCCATTTTTATTTATATAGATTAACTCTTTGGGGCCGGCGCGGTCATATATGACCGCAGTACAAAAAAGGCTGTAAAAAAAGAACCAATGAACAAATGTATATACTGTCTTCGGCAAAGTTGTCCCAAATATACTCTTTTATCAGAGAAAATATGAAATATATGCCTTTATGACCTAATTGACAACCTAGAACATCCTGAATATCCTGAAGTTTGGAAAATTGAACTATAAGTACATACGAAGCGTGAAATGCTGTTTGTGAACATAAATGATATTCAGGCTAGATAATACAGAATTACTCTTTTAACAAAAACACTATTTCACTTGCTTTGCTATGTCCTGAGATGTTCTTGGACGTCCAAACTGTCCTGAAGCACACTCTTTGAAATCTACAACCGTAACAGTAATTGTTTGGGTTAAAAACAATAACATTACAAATTCAAATAGAATCTACCAACCTCTGAGAATCTCAAGAGCTATTTCAAGGAACGTTTTGGATTCCAGGCCCTCCAAATTACCCTATAGTTCAGAACTTCAGGTCTACACTTGTTACAGTAGTTATTCTCGCTAAACTGAGTGAAGTTATATAATCTACAATGTTTACTGAACCTTGTCACGAATCAAAAGGCTACTTCAAGAAATGTTTGAGGTATTCCAGGCCCTCCAAATTACCCTGGAAATCTGAATTTCATGTCTACATTTATTCCAGTAGTATTTCTTGCTAAACTGGGTGAAGTTATATAATCTACAATGTTCACTGAACTTTCGCACGTATCAATAGGATGTTTTAAAGAACGTTTGGAGTATTCCGGGCCCTCCAAATTACCCTGGAGTTCAGAACTTCAGGGCTACACCTATTCCAGAAATTATCTCGCTAAACAGAGTTGAATTTATAAAATCTTTCCTGTTCACTAAACCTTCTCATGCATCAATAGGCTGTTTCAAGGAACGTTTGGGATATTATAGGTGCTCCAAATTACCCTGGAGTTCAGAACTTCAGGTCTACACTTATTCCAGTATTTTTTCTTGCTAAACTGAGTAAAGTTATATAACTTACCAAGTTTACTGAACCTTGTCACGGATCAATAGGCTAATTCAAGGAACGTTTGGGGTATTCTAGGCCCTCCAAATTACCCTAGTGTTCGTAACTTCAGGTTTACATTTGTTTCAGTAATTTATCTCACTAAACTGAGTGAAGTTATATAATCTAACATGCTCACTAAACCATCTCATGGATCAATAAGCTGTTTCAAGGAACGTTTGGGATATTCCAGGCCCTCCAAATTACCCTGGAGTTCAGAACTACAGGTCTTCCCTTGTTCCAGTAATTTTTCTTTCTAAACTGAGTGAAATTATTTAATCTACTATGTTGACTGAACCTTCTCATGGATCAATATGCTGTTTCAAGGAACGATTGAGGTATTGCAGATCCTTCAAAATTTCCCCAGGACTTCAGAACTTCAGGTCTACTATTTTTCAAGTAATATTTCCTTCTAAACTGAGTGAAGTTATATAATCTACCATGTTCACTGAACCTTCTCACAGACCAATTGGCTATTTCAAGGAACGTTGGTGATATTCCAGGCCCTCCAATTTACCCTGGAGTTCAGAACTTCAGGTCTACCCTTGTTCTAGTAACTTTTCTCGCTAAAATGATCAAAGTTTTCCCTTTGGGGCCAGCACGGTCATTTATGACCGCAGTCGGAAAATGGCTGCATAAAAAGAACCAATGAATAAAATTTACTGTCTTCGGAAAAGTCCTTGCAAATATACTTCCCTGTCAGGGAAAAATTTTAGGTGTATGCCTTAATGTCCTACTTGGCAACCTAGAACATCCTGAACATGCAGAAGTCTGACAAATAGAATAATTAGTATAAAAGTAGCTTAAAATGCCTTTTGAAAAATACAATTGATGTTCGTACTTGGTAATACATACCTATTATGTCAAGAAAAACGCTGCTTCACATGCTTTTTCATGTCCTGGGACATTCTACGACGTTCAGACTATCCCGAAGCTCAATTCTCGAAATTTACAGCAGTAGTTGCTTGCGCTAGAAATAATCAGCGATAACAGATTTCTTTGGAAATCATTCCGTAGACGAAAAGTGATAAGCGGGGGGAGAGATCCCCGGCATTGCAATTCCGTAGATTTCCGTTGGAAAAATCCGTACATTACCGTAGAATAATGAGAATTTCCGTAGCTTTCTGTAGAAAATATACATTTTCCGTAGAATTATCTTACGGATCCGTAGAAAGTGCTCAATTCCGTAGATCTACGGCAATTTCCGTTGATCTGGCAACGCTGCAAATAATAATATTTTCAACTCAAACGGAATCTATTGACCTCTGAGAATCTCAAAAGCTTTTCTAAACTATCCTGGAGCTCAGAACTTCAAATCTGCCCTTGTGGCAGTGTTTTTTTTTCGCTAAATAGAGTTCAGTTATATAATCTACCAGGTTATATAGGGCCATAGCCGAAGCTGTAAAGACGCGGGTATTCATCATGACCATGCTGAGGGTTCCGGGTTCGATTCCCGGTCGGTCCAGGATCTTTTCGTAATGCAAATATTCTTGACTGCCTTGGGCATAGAGTAAAGGGTGTCCACGATGAAATTGCCACACACAAATTTGATTCGCAAAATTCTAGTTTTCATCCGATTGCCATCATAACTTCAGGGATTGAGAAATAACTATTAAACTTCATTTTACCATTTTACTCGTATTTTATTTACAGTCCACCATGGACATTGCAAATCTTTTTCGCACCCAGTTCAGCAACGTTTTCATCAATGAGCATCTCCACCCTCAAGACATAGCCAATGCCACCACAAATGTTCCTCGACTACCGGTATCAGTAGAGCAGTTCACTATCACTGACAACATGGTCATCTCGGCTGGAAAAGAACTGAAATCATCTACTGGATTTGGCCCTGATGGCATACCTTCTTTAGTTCTCAAACGCTGTATGAATTCACTAGCATCGCGGTAAAAGTTTTGCCGAGATTCAGCAAATATTTTGCCGAGATTCGGCTGTTGGATTCTCGGCAATCCGTTTTACCGAAGTCGATTTCGGAAATTAAGTGTGTAAACGACCTAAGGTAGTGAAGACAGTCGAGGAACTGAAGAAAGTATGGGTTCACATGCAAAAAACGGTTGATTCACAGGTTGTGCAGAATCTCATGGCCGGGGTTAAGGCCAAGGTGCGGGCATTTCCGTATGGACTGTTAATAAAATACGAGTAAAATGGTAAAATGAAGTTTAATAGTTATTTCTCAATCCCTGAAAATTTGATGGCAATCGGATGAAAACTCGAATTTTGCGAATCAATTTTGTGTGTGGCAATTTCATCGTGGACACCCTTTATCTTCGTGCCTGCCACACTGTGGAAGTACTCAAAGAACACTAAGCTGAGGTGCAGGCTTTGTCCCAGTAGGGACTTTACGCCAAGAAGAAGAAGAAGAAGAATCTACCAGGTTCACTGAACTTTCCGTGTGATCAAATGGTATTGCTAAATACTTTTGAGATACTCAGGGTCAACCGCAATGCCCTGTAGCAGTCCCTGAAATCTACAGTCGTAGCCGTAAATCTAGTCCGTAACAGCAGTTGTTTTCGCTTACATAACCAATCGAAATCTGTGAACCTGGGGGTCGGCTCTGGTCGCATGGTTTGCTGCTAGGGTTTGATTAACATCAATAAAGAGGAGTAAATATCAATAGAATGATTCGTTTATAAGGATTCAAATTCATCGTTAAACGCATGTACCATGAGCTTCTCAAGAGTGTTACGTCTGTTTGTCTGTGACAGTACAGTAGTGACGCCTCTACACGGATAGTCGTGTTGCACGATTGCAAAAAAGAAGTAGAGCTCGAGATTTGTATGTATTACCGGATCTTTTCGTAAAGGAGAGAGTCTTGACTTCCTTGGGCACAGAGTATGGGCGCATGCCTGCCACACGATATATCCATGCAAAAATAATGACCTTTTTGAGAACTGAGAAAGATCTCAGGTAATAAATGTGGAAGTGCTAAACTAACACTAAGCTGAGAAGTCAGTTTCCTCCCAGTGGCAACTATATGCCAAGAAAAAAGAAGAAGATTCGTCGACAAACACATATATTCAAAACGTGTTTCTACTCGTTTACGCATTTAGACTCTACTGACGTTTTCACAAATTGTTCTCAAACAAAAGGTGAAAAGCAGGGGGGTTGAAAATAGTATATTTTTACGTGACATAATTTATGGATACTTCCCAATAGATGTCGCTAATTATGACTGGAAACTTTGTCGAATACACCATGTTTCGGAAGTGCTTCGTTTCGTGGTTATTAATTTATTACCACTAAATCCTGACTCTCATCGCGTTGTAGATCTTATGTACTGAACATCTAACTAATCTAGAATATTCGAAACGATTTGATAATATTTGCTGAACACTCGGAAGGTTCAGAATATACGGTAGATTACAGTTCATCACCTTGTATGATGAACAAGGTTGTTATTACAAGCATAGACTTCAAGTTATGAACTCAAGAGCAGTTTGGAAGACCTAGCACCTCCCAAAAAAAATATTTGTCATCATTGTCATATACCTGCGCATTCTAAGCGCCGTCGAACTGTCATTCGATGCGAAGTTCGAATAACGAACAAGCGAACCGAAGGGTTCGATCTCGAACTATAATAAATAGACGATTGGTCTGATCTGAAACTTCAAGCTTATCGGTCTACAACATCACACGTCCAATCGCTGTCATAAAGTTCAGAGTATCTTTTAAGGTCGGTCTTTTCCACCCTTCGGTTTAAATATTTAAAAGTGGCGAACGAGAAAAAAAAATTGTGCGTGAAAATATATACCCCGGAAAAAGTGGACAGCTTGTAAAGAGCCAACTTTCCAGTTTCTGCACGGCACATCGGCGGACGCCATTGTATCTGGGGCATTGAAGGACGGCTGATCATTTGTGGCATTACTGCGGCGGTAGAAAATCAGCGGCTTCATCCGACAAGTGCTTGAAATCCAGCTGTGAGTCGAAATCACCGAATTGATTGGTAACTCATCCTCCGTCGTAAGTAGAAACTCTCCGTGGGTAAGCGGAGTGATTTCTGGTTATTTTTTTATTTCTAACGTTGCGTAACCATTTTGTGTAAAGCGTCTGAAGAGACAAAGAAAAGGCCATTTCGTCTATTGAAACACACAACATAATAGGGTGACCCAATCTTTTATATGTTTAACAATTAATGATAATAGACTTGCAAAAAGATTTCTTTTGTGGTTCTATTTAATAAGAGATTTTATTCTTTTTTTTAACAGATAACAGCTAGTGTATGAAGCCATTGTGTAGTGATTTTTATCACATGATTCATTAGCTGGGGATTGTTTCTAAGCAAAAAGAAAAGTTTCAACGGAACAGTTTTGGATAAGTCACTAGCGCCTTTGGACATTGCTGGAAGGTTGAGACACGGTCCGGAGGTGAGCCTAATCCAAATTCTTCACATCAGCGACAGTTATTAAGGATTGACCGTTTGGAAACCCACCAACTGCGTCCGGCAGGATTAACGACAACGGTCGTCTCGTTGGCAAAGGTCAAAAGGACATTTTCGGTAAGTCAGTTTTTTATTTTTCTCTCAATTGAATCACAAAGCCAGTGATATTTTTCTAATTGCTAATTGAGTTTGTACATTTGTTTTGTTTTACTATTGTTATTTTTTGTGGATTTGTGCAATTATTTCTGGCCATTACTCCTATATTCTTTATCATTGACGAACTGCGTACATATTTTCGCATATATTTTGCATAATCATATAATTGTATAGAAAACATAGAAAGTTTAACGATGAGTTCGAACATTGCCTGTACCATTGAGCCATACCGCAGAGGTGCTAGTTTTAACGATTGGTACTCCAGGCTGAAATTCTTTTTTAAAGTTAACAAAATCGTCGATGAAGACAAAATGGCGTATTTTGTCACACTCAGCGGGCCAGTGATTTTTGAAGAAATTAAACTACTGTACCCTGCTGGCAATTTTGAAGAGGCGGCTTTCGACGATTTAATCGCGAAATTAAAAAACCGTTTAGACAAAATAGAACCCGATTTAGTCCAGCGATATAAATTTAGTACCAGAATCCAAAATCACGACGAAACTACTGAAGATTTCATTTTGTCGTTAAAATTACAAGGCGAATTTTGTGGTTTTGGGAATTTTAAAGATATAGCTATCTTAGATCGCATTATTGCGGGAATTAAGGACAAAAACTTGAGACATCGATTACTAGGAGAAGAAAAGCTGACTTTGGTAAATGCAGAAAAAATCATAGCGACTTGGGAGGTGGCAAAGGCGAATGCTGATACAGCAGAGGAGAGACAAACGTCGAACCCAGTACAGATTGCAGCAATCCAGAGCGGATCAAAAGGAAATTATGGAAAAGCTTATGGGAAAATGAAGCAGACGTTTGAACTAGCGAAAAGATACCAAAATGATGACTTCCATGGAGAGGCAGGAACCAGCAGGGGTCCAGTTAAAAGTCGTCTTGGGATCAGACCATACGATTATGGACAACAAGCGAGAGGATATCGACCAACCGGATCCAAAAGGGTTAGTTTTAAACCACAAGGAGGAGCTGTACCTCGGGTTAGACCGGATTATTCGCAAATGGTTTGCAATTTTTGCGGTATGAAAGGCCACATAAAGAAAAAGTGTTTTAAGTTGAAGAATCTCCACAGGGATGCGGTCAATCTAGTTGACAGTTACAGACCAGGACCTAGTGCAGATCGACACATAGCAGAACTGATGGAGAGGATGCAAACTAACGAGTCGGAAGACGAGCAGAGTGATTCAGGTGATTGTTTGGAATGTATGTTGGTTTCGTCCATTAACAAAATAAGTGATCCGTGTTTGGTTTTTGTTGAAATTGATGGTAAAACTGTTGAGATGGAAGTTGATTGTGGTTCGTCAGTTTCTGTTATTAGTAAAAGCAGATATTTTTCGAAATTTTCAAACCCTTTGCGAAAATATAGCAAGAAACTAATCGTGGTCAATGGATCAAAACTTAAAATTGAAGGTGAGGCAAAGGTCATGGTCAAATTTAACAATAAACAAGAGATGATGCAATTGCTTGTGCTTGATTGCGATAACGAATTTTATCCTTTATTGGGGCGTACTTGGCTAGATGTGTTTTATCCAAATTGGAGACATTATTTTACTAATTCATTAGTTATTAATAGTCTTGAAACAGAGTCCAGCAAAATTGCTGTTGACGAAATAAAAAAGAAGTACAGTCAGGTGTTTGAGAAGAATTTTTCAAAACCCATTAAAGGATTCAAAGCTCAACTTGTAATGAGAGATGAGTCACCTATTTTTAAAAAAGCCTACGACGTTCCTTATAGACTTAGGGAAAAAGTTGCTGATTATTTGGACAAATTAGAGAAAGAAAAAGTCATTACTTCTATCAAGACAAGCGAATGGGCATCACCTATTGTTATTGTTATGAAGAAAAACAATGACATACGTTTAGTTATTGATTGCAAAGTATCTATCAACAAATCAATTATACCAAATACTTATCCATTACCTACAGCACAAGATATTTTTGCAAATTTGGCAGGTTGTAAGATTTTTTGTGCCCTTGATTTAGAAGGAGCATACACTCAACTTGAGTTGATGGAGAGGTCCAAACAATTTGTGGTTATCAATACTATGAAAGGATTATATACATATAATAGACTTCCACAAGGAGCTTCTTCAAGTGCTTCTATTTTTCAGCAGGTAATGGATAAGGTTTTAGAGGGTATAGCGTATGTGTCATGTTACTTAGATGATGTGTTAATTGCTGGGAGAAATCTGGGAGAGTGTAGGAAAAATCTTTTTTTGGTCTTAGAGAGACTAGCAAAAGCTAATATAAAGGTAAATTTTGAGAAATGTAAATTTTTCGTTACTGAGCTCACTCATCTAGGGCATATAATTAGTGAGAAAGGGCTAATGCCATGCTCTGACAAAATTGCTACAATTGAGAAAGCCAAGGCTCCCAGAAACGAGACCGAATTGAAATCATTTCTGGGTTTGTTGAATTACTACCATAAATTTATTCCACATTTGTCTTCGAAATTATATCATTTGTATAATCTATTGAAAAATAATGTAAAATTCGTTTGGGATGACAACTGTCAAAAAGCTTTTGAAGAAAGCAAAAATCTGTTATTGAAAACCAATTTTTTGGAATTTTATGACCCTAAAAAACCGATAGTAGTTATTTCTGATGCATCAAGTTATGGTCTCGGCGGTCTGATAGCACATGTAATAGAGGAAGAAGAGAAGCCAATTAGTTTCACATCATTTTCATTAAATGAAGCACAAAAAAAATACCCTATTTTACATTTAGAAGCGTTAGCATTGGTCTGCACGATAAAAAAATTTCACAAATATCTGTATGGTCAACACTTTACGGTTTACACTGATCATAAGCCGCTAGTATGAATTTTTGGAAAGACGGGTAAAAACTCGATATTTGTGACCAGACTTCAGAGATTTATCTTGGACTTGTCCATATATGATTTTGATATAATCTATAGACCATCACATAAACTTGGGAATGCGGATTTTTGTTCGAGATTCCCTTTGAGGCAGGATGTTCCTGAAAACCTTGATCCAGAAATTATTAAAAGTATTAATTTCAGCAAACATATTCCGTTAGATTATCAAATGATAGCGGAGGGTACGAGGAATGATGAATTTTTACAAGAGATCAAAGGATTTTTACACAAAGGTTGGCCTGAAAGAGTGAGCAAACGGTTTAGTCAAGTTTTTGCGAATCAGCAAGAATTAGAATTAGTCGACGATTGTTTGCTCTACAAGGACAGAGTGATTATACCAAAAATATACCAATACCAAGTTTTAAAACTATTGCATAATAATCATGCAGGTGTGGTCAAAATGAAACATTTGGCTCGAACCATGGTTTACTGGTACGGAATCAATGCGGATATAGACAATTTTGTTACACAATGTGATGCTTGCAATAGCATGATGATTC
This sequence comes from Aedes aegypti, assembly GCF_002204515.2. Classification (NCBI taxonomy): domain Eukaryota; kingdom Metazoa; phylum Arthropoda; class Insecta; order Diptera; family Culicidae; genus Aedes; species Aedes aegypti. Next base: position 124,682,235 of record NC_035108.1, on the reverse strand, counting down.
CGCATAAATCAGAGAATTCGTCCAAATGGATGCCCACGGCTAAACTTTTTAGTAGAATACATATAGATTTTTTTTTATTTTGAACATCGTACCTATCTATTGATTGTTGACAGTTTCTCCAAATGGATAGAAATAGAACTAATGAAAAAAGGCACTGATTGCAACAAGGTTTTAAAGAAGTTAATAGCATTTTTTGCTCGTTTTGGCTTACCAGATGTGTTGGTATCGGACAATGGTCCCCCGTTTAATTCCCATGATTTTAAATTTTTTCTTGAGAGGCAAGGTATCAAAGTGATGAAAAGCCCTCCTTACAACCCTTCAAGTAATGGACAAGCCGAAAGATTGGTAAGAACAGTGAAAGAGGTGTTGAAGAGATTCTTATTGGAACCAGAAATCATGGAGATAGATCTGGAAGACCAGATAAGTCTATTCTTATTTAATTATAGAAACAACAACATGACAAGTGATGGACACTTTCCAGCTGAGAGGATATTCTCTTACACACCAAAGACCATCTTAGATTTGATTAACCCCAAAAGACAGTATAAACACCATTTTGAGGTACCACAACCAGTTGATGAAATCATCAAGAAATCCTCAGCGGGGAAAATCCCGATGTATCCAAAAGATACCATTGATGATCTGATGGTGGGAGATGCTTTATGGTACAAAAATCATAATCCTAACCACCATTCTAGATGGATAAAAGCATCTTTCATTAAGCAATACTCTCCCAATACATTCCAGATACGTATTGGAAGCGCAGAGACCATGGCACATCGGGACCAAATCAGGATTCGTAAAGATGACTCAACGTGGCGAAGGCCTAACGTTTTCATCACGCGATGTGACCCGAACAAAACATTGAACGATGCAGTTGTGAATCCAAGCGAAGGACAAGAGGTTCGCAAAGGCGTAGACGATGGTCTGTTGGTCGAAAGTACACGAAGCAGAAAAAGGAAACGTGTGGTCCCCGAAGCTGATTTACAGGAGCCTAGACGGTCGAAGCGAAGTAAAAAAGTGAACCGAAGTGATGATTATCATTATGATTAAGTTTTGAATTATCTATTAACGAACTCATGTTTAGATTTTAAATTTTTGAATTCGATTTCTTGATAAATGTCAAGTTCTGATTATATATTATACTTTCTTGGTAAAGGGGGAGAATTGTCATATACCTGCGCATTCTAAGCGCCGTCGAACTGTCATTCGATGCGAAGTTCGAATAACGAACAAGCGAACCGAAGGGTTCGATCTCGAACTATAATAAATAGACGATTGGTCTGATCTGAAACTTCAAGCTTATCGGTCTACAACATCACACGTCCAATCGCTGTCATAAAGTTCAGAGTATCTTTTAAGGTCGGTCTTTTCCACCCTTCGGTTTAAATATTTAAAAATCATTTATTGTTATGTTTAGCATTTATAGCGTTCAAAAAACTGTATAATAGTTCTTGGAAAAAATCAGCCCCCAAAGGGTTAATCATTGAAATAAGCTGGAAAATGAAGCCTTTTTAAATTGTCACTTTTAAGGGTGTTATAAAAAATCTCACTATTAGATCGATCTCACAATCATATTCATCATTTCACCTGTTATTGGAGAGCTGTAGGAAATTCTCATGATTTGTACTTTCGGCGAATCAATTCTAGTTTGTTTGGCCCAATGTCTTCTCCTCGAAGGGGTGAGAATAGGCAAACTTTAATACGTTTCTCATTCAATGAAAAACAAATATGTGTATTGCGTTTACAAATGCATTACCCATGAACATCTTCTTTTATTCAGAAGGATATTTTTTGGTCCAATCTCACCCCGCACGACGGTACCTTTCTTGTTAACACAACTCATCTCCTTGATTTGAAGCAACTTTTTTTTTCTAAAAAAATGTTACAAAACCACCAAGTTATAGGTTTCTTGACAAAGTAAGATCGTCCTAGATATATACTGGTGGGTTAACGTGGTGTTTCCATCATATAGTGTTGAAATATACAGGGTGATTACTAATTCCTGTCAGTAAAGTAAATGTTCGTAGATAAAAGATGTATGTATGAATTTTAATTTCCGGTGTTCATCCTGTTTTGCACATCTATAAAGTTTGTTTTGACAAAGTCAAGATTAAATCTTTTTTCATTTACCTTAGTTTTTAGTCATATGTGTTGTTTTAAAGGCATTGCATCTGGCACGCACGTTTTCCACAGATATGTATTTTTGACTAAACTTCGCTGAAAAAATTGCCTGATTGAAACAGCATGTTACCACAATCTTTTAGACTTACTAGGGAATAGTATATATGCTTTTGTAATATGCTTTTGAATAACGTACGGGTTAACTGTAATGCTTCTGAAACAATGCTTGTGGCTGAAAATTGAGGTAAAAAAATAATAATTTGTTATCCATGTATAGCAAAGACATATGTTATAGATGCCCTAAACTGGATATGCACTGGTAATTAAAATTCATTTAATCATTTTTTTTCTATGATTACTTATTCTACTGACAGGATATAGTAATCACCCTGTACAGATATTTCCAGTTTTTAAAGCTGGTATAGAGGGCATATTGTACCGCGTCACTCTACGGACTGATGCCTGATTACAACTGAAACCTATTGAATCGTCATATCGTAACGGCAAGTGAGTGTAATAGTCGTGTGCTTTGCCCAAGGAAAACCCTATAGCTGGACGTGCATCGGGGAAGTTCCGCTCAGTCGCTGAGAGTATTCCACTGCGAATGGATGTTCTGGCTAGAGTCTAGAAATATTGTCGCCGTACGTTCGCCGCTGTTTTTGCTGTGATATCATACGATTTTTGATAATTACACACAAGAGTAAGTGAGTCAGTGTACGGTATAAAACCGAGGCATTTGTTTGCGTTGAGTTGACTGACTCCCAGAGTTCTGAGTGAGTGCCGTGAAAGAGCGGTGAGAAGCCTTATTGCCGATAGTTCACATGCGCGAAACGGTTTTTGCTCGGGATAGCTTCAGTACGGAATTGAGAGTGCGAAACCGATTCGAGGGGGAGAACGCGTTTGCGGAGCAAAGCATTATTCTCCAAACGACCGTGAATCGATTAGGATAGAAAATTTGTTCGATCCTGGACACCTTTCTTTCGAGGGACAGTAGAGAGTGTCGTAGTGATTTGTGTTTTTAGGGCCGAAAGTGAAAATTTGCTAGTGGACAACTGAAGTGTGACACAATGCCCTCGGAACCAAAGGTTTTCAACCCGCACCCCGATGTCGCCGACAAGGCGTACATCAATAGCATGGAACAGTACCAGGAATTTTATCGGCAGTCCATCGAAAATCCGGGGCAGTTCTGGAGCAATGTAGCGAAGCAGTTCCACTGGGAGACTCCTTATGATCCGAAGAACTTCTTCTCGTACAACTTCGATATCTCTAAGGGTCCGATCTTCGTGAAGTGGATGGAAGGCGCCTCGACCAATATCTGCTACAACTTGCTGGACCGAAATGTTAAAAATGGCCTGGGTGATACTGTGGCCTATTACTGGTAAGTTTTATCCTGGAACAAATTATGTAAGAAGTAGGTGGATAGTAATTTGTCCCTACATTTCCGGGGAAGCGGAAATGAAGGCGAAGGGCGCACATTTGTGGAAAAAGGAAACCCTGTTGTTCGCGAATATTGCTGATGGAGTCACGAAATGTATTCGCGCTGCAAAGTGGGGGCTCTTGCTTACGTCAGTCATTGATTTTTCCTATCTTTCCACGGAGAACGTAGGGTCTTCTGTTTTCCCGATTTGAGTGTTTGTTTGTTGCTGTTTTTTTCAGTTGCTCTCTTTGAATATGTTTGGAGAGCAGTGTCAATACGCATGTTATATAGACATGTTTATCGAGATGATATCGCACATTCTCAAATTACAATTCGAAACGAAACGTGAGGAAATAAGTGTACCTACCTTTCTTTCGGTTGTCGTCAAAGACCACTAGTCTGTTCGGCCACTACACGAAAGACTACGACATTGTGGCGTGTAGTCGTCACTTTTGGGTTTTGAAATTAATGAATAATTGAACTGCGCGCCTCGGTCGATTTAAAGGGTTGCTTTCGAATTCAGGTCGGTGGTTTCCAAACCGCGCGCTAACCGTACATTTGTTGCAAATTTTCTTCAATCGACGACGTCCGGAACTAGGGTTACAAACTTCTGTCACAAGGTGACCCTGCAGATGCTACGATGTTAGGGGTTATGATTTGTAACACATAATTTGACAAAGTCATAAGAAATGTGAAAACTTTAATATACAAGTGCAAAATACCTAGATAACATGTTTATCTAGTGGATGAACGTCACGATGACCTGATTTGCAAATTGGTTCCAGAAGTAGGTCAAGGTTGAACAGCAGGACAAAAATTACGCGAACAGCAATCACCAGGGCAAAACAGACAACCAGCAGGACTTTGAGGGGAAAGCGATGCAAATCTAATTTATTGTCCTATATCCAAACACAATCTCTGAATGGTTGACTAGTTGAAAAGTTTACGCCATTTCTTTAACTCGTAAATGCTGAGATAGACACGATAACATATTATTCTTAGAGAACCTGAAGGAAACCTATAACTGAAAAAAATTGAAATCCTACTTTCTTCGACATAATCTTGCTTTAGAGCTGCGCGTTTACCACTAGTGTTGAGGCAGACCCTCCGCTTGATTGAAAAATTGCAAAATATTTACTGGATAATTTTCATGTGATCAATTGGCTACTTGAAGTAACTTAAAGTATTACAAAAGACCTTTAAGAGAAAAACAGTGCTTATTCATGTAAACACAATGAACTCGATTTTGAAGTTAAAATGATTGAAGGACAAAACATCTCGTGATGGTAAATCTACTTTTAGAAGAGTGATTTAACAGGGTGAATTAGGAAATTATAAATGTACTTGTCACGAGTCGGTTTGTAAGCACGCCGTGACAACACCATAACAACTGTTCTAGTAGAAAAATTAAACTATACAAGGGTAATATAAGATGTTCTCTCCGGGATGGCGACCACTTCTTGGACACAATCTATTCACATTGATTTGTTGATACTTTTTGTCGCCCCGGAAATGGCAGTCGAAACTTAATAAGATGGAATGCGGAAAGAGGAATATGTATTATAATATGGCAAAAAATGTTCGCCCTTTTAAAAAAATGTTCCCCGAATCAGTGATAAGTTTTTACAGGATGTATTTTACAGAATTACACCCAACTTATTACACATGGGGGAATCTTGACCAACACATCGCTTGATTAATTCTGATTCATCCTGGAAAATCATTTTTTTGTTATTGCTTTTTTTCTTCTGAATTCAATTTTGTTCTATCTCTGAAGGTCTATATATTTGATGTTGATCTTGGGCCTTTCTTATGGAAGAAAACTTTTGTCTTTGAAAAACCAAACTTTAACAAGAATATTCTAAAAATAATCAAAAATGCTACAAAACATGAATATTTTACTTCAATTTTTCAAAAATTTTCTTCAGCATCCATGTTCTTGCTAACGATAAATTACTTGAAGTCAAAATAGAGATCTTCTAGAAAGATTCCAAGAAGATCCAAGATCCAATCCAAAATTTTGTCGAGAATCCGCTGAATAAATATGGGCAACGGATTCGTCAAGAAAGAAGTTTTGCTAGATATTCCATCAAATATTTTTCTTCCGATTGGCTTTTCTATGAATTCCACTAGCACAGCGGTTATCAGATCGTGCTCCCCACAGCACTTTGTACTCCGCAAAGCCATAGAAGGTGCACTTATAAAAATTCTACTGATATTCTTAAATATCTTAGCTTTTACTCGAATATGCAATATAAATTATGTAAAACATGCGTTATAGCCCTATCTTAAACATTCAAGAACACAAATATAGAGACCATGTCAACCATTCACGCATAACATTTTATAGATTATACAAATTATTCAGCTCAGAGCACTATTTAGTTTTTAGTTTTGTGTTTTCTTAAATACTTATTAGGATGGCCTCTTTTATTTTTAGCCATAAAATATTATGGTTGGTGATAATACAATTAAAAATATATAATGGGAACTTAAAACAGCCTAATTTCAAATTCAGGTGGATTTCTGACCCAAGTATTTAATACAAACACCAAAACGTTTTGTCACATTGCGTTTTAATACATACAATGGTGCTTGCGGGTAAAACAATTTTGTATTTGTTTCGAATTTTCTGGAACAAACTTCCATGTTTCATTATGGTACCGTAATCCGGAGTTTTGTTGATCATTGGGGAAAAGTTGATCATTCCCGTACGTCTCAGATTTTTATGAAACATTTTCCACAGGTAGGGCTCATCAATATATGAATAAAAAAAATTGAAAAAAATTCAGGGTCGCTTATTTTCCCGGAAAACTCAGTTGGATTTTTTTTGTTTTCCTCTGACACTACTTACTTTGAAAAATCATAACTCAAGAACGAAGCATCGTAAAAACAAAGTTTTTTTATGAAAATGAAATCAAATTTTCAAAGAAATAAAAACAATATTAACTGGAAGAAGTTTTCCACAAAATTTTCCACCGTTGAGAAAATTCGTAAAGAAAAGCCGGAAAAAACTATGCTCCAACTCGTGGAAAATTTTCAAAAAAATATTTATGAGAAGGTAATTTCATAAGCTTAAATAGCTGAAATTTTTGAAATGGTATATTTTTCGTTTTTGAGTTATGGCCAATTTTGTAAAAAATATGCAAATGTGCCATTATGAGCCTTTTCTTTAAAAAATCATAACTCAAGAAAAATTTCAAAATTTTCAGCGATAAAAGCTCATTCTCAAAAATATTTTTTTGAAAATTTTCCGCGAGTTGAAGCATAATTTTTTCGGCTTTTCTTTACGAATTTTCTCAACGGTGGAAAATTTTGTGGAAAACTTTTTCCAGTTAATATTTTTTTTATTTCTGAGAAAATTTGCTTTCATTTTCATGAAAAAACTTTGTTTCTACGATGCTTCGTTAGAGTGATGCAAAATTTGAAATGTTTGCTCCCCTATGCTTAAACGATTTTTATTATAGTAAATAGCATCCTCCCAAAGTTTGAGGTGATTCGGAAGAAATTTGGCTGTGCACACGCCATTTGAAGTTTGTATGGAGATTACTATGGAAAACGCCAATCTTTTGTGTTCAGCTCTCTATCTCTTCGTCATAATATTTTATGGAAAAGTGAACAAATTCTTCTTATGTGAAATCCTCCTAGCTACAACTTTGCCGAAGACCACTTTTTGATTCGACCTCAGGATAAATTGTTATTCATCATCATAAAGTTGGTTTGCATGTAGCATGCTTCGCCAACTGTTCGGCAGGCAACAGTGGTGCTCCTGGCGGGAAGAATAGATTAAAGTACCCCGGGCTACTATGTTCTACAGCAAAAAAAGCAGTGTTGCTCTGAATGTAATTGAATGATCATCTCAGCATGATTTAGACTTTGTTATCAATAATAACAAATTATCCTTACGTCCCATAGAAATGTGGTCTTCGGCAAAGTTGTAGCTGGGAAGTTTTCACATGAGATGCGTGTGTTCACTTTTCCATAGATTATTATGACAAGCAGTTAGAGGACTGAACACAAAATGTTTGCCTTTCCCATAGTAATTTCCATATAAACTTCAAATAGCGTGTGCACAACCAAATTTCTTCTGAATCACTTCAAATTTTGGGAGGATAATTTTTACCATAATTAACATCGTTTAAGCATAGGGGAGCAAAAACTTCAAAATTTGCATCAGTCTAATGCTTCGTTCTTGAGTTATGATTTTTCAAAGTAAGTAGTGTCAGAGAAAAACAAAAAAAAAATCAACTGAGTTTTCCGGGAAAATAGGCGACCCTGAATTTTTCTCAATATTTTTTATTCATATATTGATGAGCCCTGCCTGTGGAAAAAGTTTCATGAAAATCTGAGACCTTTCGGCCCAAACCCGTACGGACTTGTTTCAGATTCAGTGACCCCAAATTTAGTGAATAGCATATCTCATTAGATTATGAAACCCATTGCAGTAATTGAAGTAACTTCACCTCGGAATCAAAAATTGTACTTTTTGAATACTAAAATATGTTTTTGTTTTTATGGTAACATTTTGTCAAAAGGAGATCACAGTAGGCAGCGCGCGCGAACGGATGTGTTGAAAATTGTTCAGTCATGTTTTTATCGTCTCCGTCTAAATTATTAGATTCGGCTAACGGCTGGTGCAGTTTTTGTAAAAGGTGTCTATACCGGAAATAATGTGGTTTATTCTTCACGCGTTCTGCTGGGCAGTGCTTCGTCAAAGCCCAAACAGGAGGTGAAAATGCATCGAAACCGAACCTCACATTTTTGTGAGCGCGGATCTGGAGAGCCACACAGCGGATCGAGCAGGGGGCTTGATCGTTTGGTCGCTGGTGGTGACCAATGCATTAAGCTTTCAGTTTGAACCGCTGTCTGGTCCTCTAGATTTGTGCTCTTGAAAGTCTGAGTTATGGCTTCGTCCCATCTTCGCAGGAAAATATCGTTTTTTTTTAAACCTCGCCGATTTTTTTTCACGTTTTAGTTTGCACGCGTTCAGAGTGCAATCGAGTTCAGGTTGTTTTCGCGTCCCCGGAGTGATATTTTGCTTTTGTGAAATTAACACGCTAATTAGAGAAGCTTACAGCTGCTCAATTATGATCTATTTGGTGAGCTCGTTTCAAGCTTTTGCTTTAAATGTAAAACGTTACTTGCATAAATTGATTCAACAAAATATGATCAGTTCGACATTGGCTCTTGCACATTAACATTAAAAACCCCATACCTTTCCCTTTATCTGATTTTTATCATTATAAAAAATAACCTTTGAGTGGTTCGACGCTAAAAGTGTCGATTAACCATATGTTCATGTTGTCTTTAGAGTATTGAGAGGTGATTTTTTGAACTAAGGTTGCATGAATCGCATCACTTATCAAGGCGAATCCTGATCATGTAGCTAAGACTCCTACCCAAGTAACATTTTTAGTTTTTTCACATACTACAAACTGTTGTTACCATCATATCGTTAAAACTCATTTTAAAACTTATTAGATTTAACAACCTTAATAAAACTTTGATAAAACTCCGTTAAACCCCAAGAGGCCCACACTATAGGAGGTTGTTAAAACTATACCTTGAAACCGTTTTTAAACTTCTTAGTTTTGTATAGTATGAATACATCTACCCTTGTAGTGTACGTTAAAACATACATAAGAGCTATTGTATAGTCTTGTTGAGCTCAACAAGCGGTATTAAATCTTTTGCGATATCCTATAACACGGATTAAAACCGATGTGGACCCTCAAAGTACAGGGGATAGGCCATATTTTCCGGAACCAGTTTTACGGAAATGGTCATATTTCTGAAGATTTCCAACTAATCTTAATGCGTCCACCACCATTCAACTTCCAATTAGTTCTAGTTTCTAGGAAAACTGTAGAGATTCATACAAATTCACACCGAACAAAAATATAAGCGACAGAAATAATGCCATTTTGACCTGACTTCGGAAAATCCGGAACATCTCCGGTGGCCAAATTGTATGTCCAAGCAAGTTCCTGAAACTAAACCAAATGTGCGGTCGACTGCTTTCGGATGCATCCAATTTCATTAATTTTTCATAAAGTTATAAGCATTTGAAATTACAAAAAAAATTGCCTATCCCCTGTACAAACCTTTAAAAATTTTCTACCTCAAGTTCTCTAAAGATTCTTCCTAATAATTCCTTCAATAAATTTCCATAAAGTTTTTGGTACTAGAATTTTCTTCTCTCGTTGAAGGTTTTTTTAGAAACTTTTATATTTTTCAATCAAATTTGCAATCGTGCCTACCGGTATCTCTCCATTAAAAATATAAACACATCAAATCAGTTACGAGACAACTGGCTGTAGCTGTTACACTACACGATAAAACCAATTGGCCAGTGTCCCCATATGTCACGAAACAGGGAGAGGCACAACATTCGATCTGTGTTACGAATCACGTGCATTAAATCCACCTGAGTGTGTCTAATATATGCATTTTGTCAATTAAGCTCATACACGTTCCCTTTGATTCAATAAAAGATTTGCGCTTATCGATTGCTACAATAAATCCACAAGCGGGAATCAGAACGGATACGATATAGCACTGCCAATTGTGCCAGACAGGAACTTTTCGGTGACAGCACAGTCTGACAAGGTCAGAAAACATGCAACTTAAGCTGCACTGCTCATAAGCGCATTTTAGTCCCATGTTTGCTGGAGTTCCTATTCACATGGGTCATTTTTGAGTTAATAGGCAGTGCACACCTGTTCACAGGTAAATCGATTGTTCCGATGCATGCAAACTGGTGCATTGCCGCGCGAAACTAGATCGCCACTCGAACGGATAACGATTGTGTTTCTAGGTTCCGTTTCGGACAAGAACTTGAACTCGTTTATGACCCGTGGCAGGTATCACTTTCAATGTGGGCACGAATTTCCGTTCGATGTACCCAAACATCGATAGCTATTTCATCGAACTGTTTAGAACCTGTTTGTTTGTCGGCATTGAGGGAATCAAGGGGAAGCACTTCATCTCATCTTGATCGTTTGCGTCACTTGCCTAGAAGATAGTTATTTGCACAAAAATCACCCAACTACTACACTACTACGGTACATAAGCGCACAGGTGAAAAACATTCTTGTAAAGTGATGATATTTTGCTCGATCGCCGGCAATTTGCTAACGTCGTTAAGGTAATTGCCTCTGCCACATGAGGGGTGTGTAACAAAAAAAAACGTGGACCTAGTGCAAATAACATTGGCGTGTCGATTCAAGCAATAAACTGTTGACTTTGCTGATTTTGCCGGGTCAGTGAACATCGCTAATGCGATGTAAGTAATTTTTAATTATGATACATCAAACGGTTATCATTCTTGTCTTTAACTAGGATCTTATAAAATTAAGTATTATTGTGCCTGACACATGATATAAGAATACACAAATCGCAATCCAGCAGGTTTCCACCAACATGACAAGGAAGATTTTTTCAGTGTCAAGAGGGACACGTCCTGCATAAATAATTCTCATAAGACGGAACCTTCTCACATCAGAAGAGCAATTGAACTACGTACACTGGAGCGGCTTTTACTTTTCACGATAGATGGTTCTTGCGATACACTGGAACCTCAGTTTACGAACTAGAATGGGGGATCATAAATTGAGTTGGTCCGTAAATTGAATCAGCTAGTTAAACTAATCTAGTTTGTAAACAATTATTGCCTTTTGGTTGTGAGAAATTAATCTTTCAATAAATTGTGCTTTTTTAGAACGAACTAGCATTGATTTTGTGGGACTTAATCAGGCTAATATGTGTACAAGGTCAGGTCTTCCAATAATTCCTTGGAGTTTTGGCGTTTCGATCTACTCACTATTTCGAAAAATATATCGTAACTCTGGTCACTTAGAAAATCATTATCTAGTGAGTAGTATCGAGTAGTGTTTGGTGATGTGGGTTGCTATTGCGAAGGGTAATACATTTATCGAGTAACATCGCGAGTCCGGTAAGGCTTGAATCGCATCACCTACTCAAGGTAAATTCCAGATCCTGACCTTATCTCACTAACCCCGTATACAGGACAACTGTGGAGATGCAGAGCTGTATTCGGTCTCTAGTAACAATAGTCGTCTAACTAACATTCCTTCCCTTCCCCGATAACCGTATGGACTTGACCCACGCCGCTATTGACGTTTTGAATTTTTCCCCCTATTTGTAAACATTGAAAATGATTAACTTATCCAAAGTTTTCAAGTTTTAACTAATCCCAATGTTTTCAAGTTTCAAGCATTCATTGAGTTTCTGTGCCACTTCGATTCTTCTGGTCAATCTACTCCGTGATCGTGAAGCGGTCATCTATGCTCATGCTTATGGTCATGCCCATGGTTCCAATTTACCTCGATAATTTTTACCACGATATAACATAACTTGTTTTTGAATCCTTTTTTTGGCTAAAATTATAATCGTGATTAATGAACTGCAAAAACATTTTTCAAGATTCTACCACCATCTACTACCAATTCAGGGCACTTTTAAAACAATCCTGTTATTATTCTTGGCATGTTTATAAGAATTATTACAAAACACCGTTACAAAACCTGAACAAATCTTTCAAGAGAATCTCCGGAAATCCAAGAACTTATTCAAGAAGCATCTCACGAATTACTTATTTCTTCAAGGATTTTTTTAAGAAAGTTCTTTATAAATTCTTCTAGTGATTTTCCCACGATTTTTGTAAGTGTTCGCTCAGAGCTTTCCCTCCAATTCCAATTATGTACAAGATTTTTTCCAATTATGTACAAGATTTTTTCCAGGGATTCTGCTGATAACTGATCAAGTATTCATCCAGAGATTTCTTCTAAAATACCGCCAGTAATTTGTTTAGGATCGTTTCTATGGAAAGTTCTTGGAGAATAGTTCTATTTTATTAAGGGAAGGTCTCTAGTGATTTCTCTATTAATTTTGTTATACAATTTCCTAACAATTGAGTATAAATTATCATGAAAGTGTCATGAAATTCTACTAGGGCTCTTCTTTTTGTGGAAGAATTGTACTATGGATTCTTGTTGGAATTTCTCATAGGGTTTCAATATAATTCTTCTCAGGATTTCTGTAGTAATTTTTCCAAAGACCCCAAGAATTAAATGGGCCAAAATGGATTACAATACATAAGAAAAGTTCATGAACTGCTCGGCATTAGCTTTTATAATTATGCCAGAAAAAAACTCATCTGGGTATTCCTTTTAGAGCAGGACTGCCCAACGTACGGCCTGCGACGTCATTTTGTGCGTCATTGTCATGACAAACAGAACTCGTGATTAAACAGCTATCGTTAACAATAGACAATTTGGAAGCAATGTTGATAAGCGTTAAAAGTATCCTAAAATTTAATCAATTTGAGGTTCATAATGAGAGTTCATACTTTTGATAACTACAGTAATTTATTTAAGATTTTAACAACACTATATCATGAATTTGTTCAATACCATTAACAGAACTTTTCAGAATCTTCTGAACCAATTTTTTACAAAACTTCGGGCATTGTTTTCACATAATCTTGTGTGCATTTCTGACCGAATTTTTAACAGGATTCATCTACAATCCTGATCGAATATCTCGCAGATTTGATACCAGGATTTAAGAGTGGAGATTCTGAGGGTATAACCTGCGTTAGATTTTTGCCAAATATCAGGTAAGATTCTTACACATCCCTGGGCATGATTTTTAAACAATAATGGGCGGAATTGTGAAAAAATTATGGCTAGGTTTCTCATCTTTAACACGATTCTAATATGAAATTAAGTTCAGGATATTCAACGGGGGGTGGGTAGGTGGACGGTGGACGGTGTAGTGGTTAGAACACACGCCTCTCACGCCGAGGACCTGGGATCGAATCCCATCCCCGAGATAGTCACTAAAAATTTTCAGTGACGACTTCCTTCGGAAGGGAAGTAAAGCCGTTGGTCCCGAGATGAACTAGCCCAGGGCTAAAAATCTCGTTAATAAAGATAGAAAAAAAAAAGATATTCAACGATACCAGAACTAAATACTGACATAATCTTGAACACGACTTCTTCGCAAGATAATTATAGAATACTGAGTAGAATTCTTACTGAATCAATATCATACTCAAAAACAATTATCTTGTATTTTTTTTTTCAAAAGAAATTTGATTTAAAAAAATGCTGGGAATGCTTTGGCCCGCCATGCAATATTATTGTTGAAATGTGGCCCGCGGTTCAAAAAGGTTGGGCTGGCCTGTTTAAGAGTTTCTTCAAGTGTTCCTCGAAGGATTTATTTCTAAGAATATTCAGACATCTCCTTAATCCAGTTGGCCTTGGCTCTTGGCCTATGGGTTTCTTCAGGGATTCTCATTTTTTTAGATCTCATGTAGCAATGTGCTAGCTCAAACGATCACATCTGCACTGGCTCATGCGCCGTCTCATGAGAAAATCTCAATGTGACAGTGCATTTGAGACTCGCAGGTGTAGGTTTCAAAAGCAAAGAAATGGAATTAAACCATGGATTAAACTGCCCGTAGACAGTTTGAAAGCACTGACGCTGTTCAAGGCAGTTGAGATTCCCGCATTTGAATTGAAAAACTTGGCTGGCCACCGAAGAAGCATAGGCATAGACCGAAGCCGTATGCTTCCGCAGGGTTATTGTATCAGGCAAACATAACTTCATAAAAGTACTCCTAGTAAGCGCATGTGACGAGCCTCACGAGATATCTCATGAGACTCGCTCACTAAGATATATTTTGTACGTATCTGCATCTCGTGTCTCATATAATCTGTGAGCTGCGATATGAAATATCGCATGGCACACTAGCTCATTTAAGTATACATGAGAAATACGACACTCTGGTGCTTGCACAGCCAATATTCAAAAACATCCGGGAAATACTTAAATTTATTCAAGTATTTTCTTGTCAGCATTAATATTTGCAGAATATCAGCGAAATGATACAAGTATTAAAATAGCCAGGCCTACTGTGCAGACTTCGATCTTATCATGAAATTATGGCTTCATGACGATATGGCGATATTCTTATCATGAAATTATGGCACGCGCAAATAGAGAATCGTTTGTAAATTAAAATTGAAATAAACCATAAAGCAGGGAACAATCTCACCAAAATTTGAAGTGTTATCTGCATTTCTTCAATAAAAGAGCTCTTCATCGTTCTTAGCTGCCTTTTTCACTTTTCCGCTCCTCTGTCGAGCACATCAGGAAAAATAACACTCTTGAATATGCTTTAACTGACTCCCTTGCTTGTGCCATTGCGAAACACAGTTCAGCAAAATTCGCATAAATGCATCAGCCGATTTGTGATTCTACCCTATTCTACCAGCTGTGTTGAAAATATACGCGGAGACGATAAAAAACGTGACAGTCAACTTAAAACACAACCACTCGCGCGCGCGGCTTGCTGCGATCTCCTAAAAAAGGCTTGCTCAATTTTAATTCAAAAATAGAACGATTAAAAATGTAAAAGCTTTAAATAAAATCAAAATTAATGCAAGATTGACCAAAATAAATTTCCCTTAACAATTTTCCTAAGAATCATATGGTCGATTGAGGTGTATGGAAATAAAAACGGATTTCAAACGGAGTGGTGCTGAAGAACTCCGTGCAACAAATTTCAAAAAGTGCTCCGGGAGCTAAAAAGGCTGAAACCCCTGTTAAGGATTTCTCAAGAGATTTAACTAGGAAGTCTTGCAAAGATTTCTCCAGATTTTCCCACTAGATTTTCTCCAGATTAATTTTGAATTTTCTTAAAACTATAAATCGAACAAAACTTTTTTTTTTTGCTTTTAAGTTTATTGTTCTTAAAACATTTCCACAGTTATTAGTTATTTTCTAAGAGATTTTTAAGGTTTTATTTTTATATTGGATATCGTAGCAGCTACGATGCATGGTGTCAAAATTTTGATTATAATCGCAGTCGTATCTCTGATATTTTGCGAAGAGGGAAAATATCCCGACAAATCACTCACATCCTGAAAATTCTAAAATAATATGTCGTGAAAAAATGGATTTCTTCAACCTCAAGAGCTTTTTGTATACTAATTTCAAGAAAAAAAAATCGCAACAAATTTACTAAATGTATGGAAAATTTTCATCGACGGAATATTTTTTAAGCTTCCAATTACAAAATCTTAGCTAAAATGTTGAATTTTTTCGTAAAATATCTGATGTATATGAAGGTTTGATAATAATCGAGATTTGGGTATCGTGCGATGCTGTTATGTTAGGGAAGTCCAAGAAATTCATTAAGTATATAGTTTTGTGAAGACAACCACACGTGGACGGATTTGGCCTTTGAAGGAAGCACCACGCTAGATAACGGACCAGCATGCAACGCCCAGTGGCACAGTCGGTAAACGTTCCTGGACCACCAACACTTCTTCTAACCATAAATGTGCTTTGCTTACAGTATACTTTGAGAAGAAATAGACTCTGTTCCATTTAGTGACGCCAAATCGCCAAACTTAAAAAAACTAAGAGAAAGGAAAAAATAAAACGGGAAAAAAATTGTGAGAAAACTGAAAATGCCTACTCACTGAATAATAACTTTGGAACAAATTATGGTAAATAATATTTTTTTTTTCGATGTAACGTAACCTCGATATAACGCAACGATAATAATAATCGAGTTAGGTTACATTATAAAGAATTATGGCATATAGTTATTATATTTTATAAAATCATTTATTCCGTAAACTTTTTGGAAGATTTTCAATCTACTGATGAAAATAACATTTTTTATGGATTGTTTGGGAGCAGGCCGTTAGACCGAAGGCCGTTAGGCCGAAAAAGTTGTTAAGCCGAAAAGGTCGTTAGGCCGAAATAACATTTGAATATTGCAGGCGAAAAATACAAACTACTGTTTCGAATGGCAAACACATCAAACATTCCTTCTTTTACATAAAGGCTCTTCTTTCTCGTTATATTTAACGGCGGATACTGTTGCCTTCAAGGTAATGTAAATAATCTCGATCAAATATCTGAAAACCCATTCGGCCTATTAGACCTATTAGAACTATCGAACATTTTTGGTTTGGTGACCTTTTCGGCCTAATGACCTTTCCTGCCTAACGACATTCGTCCTTACGAATGTCATATTGATTTATGACAGTTTTCTTGAGCCCCCATCTGTAGAGTTCGGTGCATTTTTCGTTACTAAGCGTTTAATTGATCATTTCTCCCAATTTCCCCATCATTCGCAAGGACGTGTCCAGGACAGCCCTCGATAGTTGATTTGCTCGGCAAAAATGTTTATTTTTAGAAGGTACGCAAAGTTGCTAAACTGAACAACCTCCCACAACATACCGTTTTTTAATTGAATGAAACAAATTATTGATAACTTAATTTTGTCTTTGACCAACCCTCAGAATCTCTTTGCTAAATAACTTAGAGGTGACAAATTCATTAAGGACAAAACTTCAAGTTCATTTGTAATAAAAATTCAGCCAATCCACTGAGATATGAAGCCTTAAACTTTGACATTTAGTATGAAAAAAAAACGGCATTTGGTTTCCCGCCTAATTCCAATATAGATTTCGTTAACTTACATAAGCATGTTCTGCATCAATTATGATCCAATATGTCACTTATTATGTATCTAGCTCTAAAATCATGTATTCCAGGAAGTTCTTAGATGGTTCAGAAAGGATTTTTGTTTTTTCAAATCAATGCCAAATTTTTTCGAATTTCTCCGCTAAGAATTTCAAAGGTTCATAGATGTAGATTTGAACATTATATTCCAAAGTATTCAGGTGCTCAAGGCAGGTATGACCATAAATGGTCGGTACGCTCAAAAACCCATCAGTTCTGATTTTTCTGATGCTTTTTTGATGCAGATTTATCATCAAATAGATAAGTTCCATTATCAAAGCAAATAATGCAAATATTTTTACATTTTGAAAGCTTAGGGTAGGTTTTTCTGGAACCTCTAAAAAGCACTTGGTCCAGTTTGTCTGAGCACCGACCAAATATGTATTAAAACTATTTAGGTAGAACATATTTAAAATAATTTACAAAGCAAACGGTAGAATCAAATCATATTATTTCCGCGAAATATATCATTTGAATTCAAAAAATTTCATTTAAGGTGAATATTGATCGAAGCCAAAGTTCAAATGTTCAAGAGCACGGATCTGGAGAACTAAACATCCGTTTAAGCTGAAAACTTAATCGGTTGGTCACTAGCTGGTGGTGACCTATCGATTAGATTTTCAGCTTAAACAGATGTTTAGTTCTCCAGATCCGTGCTCTTGAACATTTGAACTTTGGCTTCGATTCATCTTCACCTTAATCCTCTTAACGACGAACATGGTGATAAAAATGGCAACGTAGATTGAATTCCCGTAGAACTAGGATTTAGTGTACTGCATATATTACTGTACTTATGCTCGTGTGCCACAAAATCTCCGTTTATTAATAACCTTGCATCGCATGTCAGGGCCACCGCAGAATCAAGTACATACTCTCTCATCCAAAAGGACGAAAAAACTGAGGGAGTTAAGTGCCATTCTTGTCTTTGTCGGTGAAGGATGGTTTGCCATTCCCGGAGCTTAGATCCCTTCCGGCATTTTCAAGTGGTGTACCTTTCCCACACATGACTTACTTTTTTTTCGATGATAAGCCACCACACTCGAAAGTTAACTTGCAACCGCATAGGTTCGGTAGTAGAAGCAGTCGATGCTTGACCATTGACGCCACCGACTGACGATTGGATTTGGTTTTTTAACCTTTTACATTCCTGAATAAATGCAAACAGTCGAATGGGTGTACCGATCTGATTCGAATTCCGGATAGCTACGTATTCCGGGCTTGTATCGGAACATTTCACATGAAATGCTCAAATTTTTTGCGGTCAAAAGTGCCCACTACCTTGGACGTCACTCTAATCACTTGGTGAATTCAATTAATGATTTGACTTTCCTTATTGTGATTTTCCTGAGCTATCCGGAATTCGTATCAAATTGTCCGGAATATTAGGAGCCAAAGTGAGGAAGCATACAGAAAAAGAATCATGAAAAATATTGAAGTTTCAGAATCAAAATCTTCAACCACAATTGTAAAATATAGTATTTAAAAGCTTGATAATGCTGAAAAATCATACAGAATTTTACTTTTCTACGTATTTCGAGCCTTCTAAGTAGAATCCCAATAAAGAGCCTCCAAATAGTACATTAGAGTATTGTACCTTTTAATTCCAACCTTATTGCTTAACTTTTGCTTTGTGGATGCGTAAAACTAACACTGAAAAATACTACAAGTGATGTTCGAATTACGAGTATCTGTCAAAAGATAAGCAATAAGGGTAGAATTAAAAGATACAATACTCAAATCTACTTTTTTATTCTCTTTATACTCTTAGTAGAACTTATTTTTTATAGGCCTCCAGTGTCCGTAATGTGAATCAAAACGGTACACACATGTACCTACATGGTAATAGCTTCGAGGAGTAACCTGCGTAGCTGTAATCGCTCATTGTGACGTGAAACGACGGTAGACATGACGTTTGCATTCTCTACACCACTGGAGTCGGGAATAATTGTTTGCCAATAAACGGATTAGCAGATTATCAACGATTACAGGCGAAGAGCCGTGATTGATTCGCATTCGTGTCATAGCCGTCGTCCGTGAAGGTGAAGGGCGCCGTACTTAAGGTGATCCGAGAAAAGTGACTACGGGTATGAATGTGGAAAGCACACACGTGATCTTAGTTATGATTACGAGAGATCAGAGATAGGAGCTTCTACGTCACTTAACGGGTGATTGGCAGAGATTGCGGTCTAGACTATAAAGATTGCATTATACTAGGGTGTATCACTATAGGGTGAATAATGAATTTGCTCTACACCGCTCATCCGATGCAAGTTAAAAATCTGACCAAAATTTGAGCTTGTTTGAATAAAAACTGAGACTGCACAAGCCCTTCGTTTAAATGAGAATTAGTACGGGTACACTATGTTATTGGATCGGTAGGTTATAGTGGTCGTCCATATCCCCTTCGAGGGTTAGTACTATGCTGATGCCATTAGATACATTCATCAGCTATGACTTTTCCGAAGCTCGTTTTCAAATCGGACCTCTAAGTAATTGCTTATTGATTTATTTATCCAAAAGTCTTTAACAAGGCTCATTAATCTTCTAAAAATATAAAGTAACCATCTGGCGTGGCCATCTGACCGCCATCAAACCAGGCATTTCTGATAATGCGGATAAATTTGAAAGTGTGAGTCTTATAACTGACTCAAGGAAGTAACAAAAATTTCAGTCAATCAGTTAAGCAAACGAGTGCAAAAATAAAAATTATTAGTATGATTCATTATATCAGAGCTTTTTCCGTTAGAACCGCGAAGATCAAGAATTGGTGGTTGTTCGGATCTTTCAAATTAGTCCTTGAAGCAGTGTGAGGTACGCAGCAACTCAAAAATGCAATTATATTATACATTTAAATATTGCATTGTAGAAATATACATTTAACTCACGTGGATAGTTTCCCTCGCTTTGACAATAATTGTATAGTTTCTATCTTTCTGCCTCTTCAAACCCTGCCTTCTTATTCACTCTCCGTTCTGATTCTGATTCAATCTTTTTATTAACTCCTCGCTATTTCAACTTATAATTATAATTTACTGGTTCAGCTAAAACATAGTTCTTGCAAAAATCCAACAAATCTTCAATACATTCTTTTTATCTCCACTATTTTAACGAGTCGCCAACACATCGCTATAGAGAACATTCTACTCTTGTATGTAGTTCAATAGAAGTTACAATAGAAATTACAGTAGTTGAACTTGTGGGCTTCGTGGTCGAGAGGTTAGCGGCGTCAGTCGTTTAGACGTATTGTGTCACGAAGCGTGGGTTCGATTCCCGCTCCAGTCGAAAGAAACTTTTCTTAAAACGAAAGATCCTTCACAGAGCTACTGGGTGTTTCGTGTTGTCCGTTGCCTAATGTTAGTGATCGTTCAGTCTGTACAGCCTTAGGCTGAAGACGGTATTTGTTGCCTTTATAGTTGCACGCATTAGGACTGTTCTGTAGACATCAGTGCCTCTAGCATTTTGTAAATAATCTGTTCAGTGACCACTATTTGATAAAGTTTTCAAGAGCTCTTTGTCTTATTCTTCAGAGGCACTTCTCCACTACCGTGTGATTGACTCAATTAAGGTCGATATCATCTGCAAGGTCAAGTATGCTTCTTGCTTACTATGCAATAACTCATTTTTATGTAAAAATAACAACTTGCAAAAATATTAATTTACACCCTCTAAAATATGATAATATATACCCACAGAAGCTACTGAAAAATTAGTGAAAATTTGGGCGAATTCCGTTAACTCTAAGACAGGTTTTGGAAAATTTCATGATCATTGACACACGAGCCATAATTTCATCCTATTTATCCGTCTGCATTCATACAGCATGACATTTATCGTTCGTGGAAGATAAAGAGCCATGAACGAAAACAAAACAAACACACACCACCCACTGTTTGGTGCCGATCACTGTGTGTCAACACTTGTAACATTCGCTGACTCACTCTCATTCTGATCATGAAACAGAGCCGAATATTCTTTATTGTATGTGCTATGTTTGCAATCAAAGGGGCGTTCAATGGCCAAATAGATTATAATTAGGTTGTTAAAGGCTGCATCACCAGAAAATATGAATGTTATTACTAATTTAGGCAAAACATAAACCCGAATGGCTCGATACTGTTGCAGTCTGTGGAAGTTGCTGCTCTAGAACGCTCTAGTGCCATGTACCAAACGAGAGAGTGAATGTTTACATTCATAGGGCTCTCCGAATGCGATGTTATAATTCGCGAACTGTTACACTCTCTGAATATGGTTCGAACGGCTTATTCGGATCAAAATCCAAACACTGCTCTAAGAGCTAAAGGAGTTTGAAGTTAGTATGATAGTAAAATTGACCAAATATATGGAATAACGGTTAAGACTACAACAATCCTTTGGTATGGACAGTATATTGCGTCTTCCTCTAATCCTCGTCTCTTCAATCGGCTTCCAGACAGGTACTCTCACCGTTTATTTCTATCTACTTTAATGGCTACAGCTACAGCGTGACGCTACCGCCATTGTCGGGCGTATTGTATAGCTCCACCTTCATCGGTTTTGAGCGATACTTCTCCAGTTGCCCCAAACGTTTAGGGTCGCCAGGTCCTTTTCCACTGATGAGTACATCTAGCGTAAGTAAGTGACCAGCCCACTGAAATTTTCCGTATTTCACAAGCTTAATAATATTCGTATCTTGATACACTTTATACAACTCGTGATTCATGCATCTGCGTCACATACCATTTTCCCACCGTGCACTTTACGCTCTTTACTTTACTCGATGGACCAATTGGTAAAGCTGCTCACTTCCGTGCCTGAGAAGCTCGACCTGGATCTCGTCCTTCCCAGCAGTCTTGCAGTTCTTCCGTTTGGATTTTTACCGTTCAACAACTGCTAAAAGTTCCATTTGGTAGTCAACGCCGTTTTATCGGTCAGCAAATTCCCTTCTCGGTCATTGCGCATGGCGGACACTTGTACGGTATTGTACCGCAAACCTTTGAGCTTCAGCTACCACATTTTCTTCGTGCTGCCTTTTTTCTGTGGTGGATTTGCTTTTGTTCGGCTCTCGCTGCCGCTGCTCTGTTCTTCTGGGTACCTGCTACAAGGATTCGGCTTCTGACGACATTCTTCACGTCTGTCACTCTCTGGAACTCTTCATCGATCCAGATGTTTTGTCTTCATCGTTGAGTAGTGCCTATTACTTTCCGCGCCATTATGGTCACAACTTTGTGTGTCTTACAGGCTGTAGACATCTCAAGAAAAGTTAATTCTTCAAAACTGCTCGTCAAGCTCCTGGCGGTACTGTACAGCTACCCCATCACTTGACTAGCGTTGGATTTTGAAGCGCAGCGTTCTGTTATTTCAGAAACTCGTGACGGATATCCGCACCGCACCCGAAAAACGAGATGATGATCCGAGTCGATTTGAGGCCTGAGAAATCTCGCCCATCAACATTTTGGGTCTATTTGGGAGCAGCATAGCCACTCGGGTGTTGCCAGGTGTGTATGCGAATATTCTTGCATGCCAAGTAGGTACCGTAATTCGGGGTGTAGTTGATCAATGGGGAAAAGTTGATCATTCCCGTACCCACATGTTTGATGTTTTGAAGTTCGTTTTGACATGCAAGATATTACGGTTCTTTTGAAAATTTTCCCGTCCTGCGGTAGCCGCCAAGTTCTACCGCAGCTGTCAAAGTTCTACCGCAGGCTTAGAAACCATTGTATCATTGAACGAATCCATCTAATCAAAGTATGCTAAAGCATTCAAAAACAGCAAAAAAAAAACAATCGAAGCCGATGGATGATGCTTTGTGAAAATCAGTAATGTGACAGCTGCGGTAACTTTTTGTTCAACCGCAGAACGGAAAGTAATCTCTAAAATTGCAATAATTATACCATGTAAAAACAGATTTTTTTATGAAACGTTTGATTAACTGTTGAAGTGTTCTTCTCGAAACAATCGAGTATTGCCAAGGCTATATAAAAACACTATTTGAATAAACTATACCATACATGCCAGATATGTTCTGTGAGCTCAGTTATGAATTTGCATTGGGGATAAAATTTCATTTTCAGAGCAAAAAGGTTCTATTTGTGAGCGAGTTGCTAATTTAAAGGAAAAGTGCATACCTTTAGGCATTCAATGTGATGTATACTGTAATTTACAACATTCAACTATAGAATTGACCGATTTATCAATAAGTTGTAAGATTTTTGAGACTTGGTTCAGTTTCAGTGACCCCAAATCCTTTGAATAGCATATCGCTTTATTTTAGGAAACCTATTGCAGTAATTGATCAACTTCACCCCAGAATCAAAAAACTCAACTTTTGGATTTCTAAATAATATTTTTATTATTATGATAACATTTCGTCAAAATTACTTTTATATAACTAGATAAACATTCAACCAGTACAGGTTTTAAAAATATTTGGATGATAATACAGGGGCCCAGATAGCCGTAGCGGTAAACGCGCAGCTATTCAGCAAGACCAAGCTGAGGGTCGTGGGTTCGAATCCCACCGGTCGAGGATCTTTTTGGGTTGGAAATTTTCTCGACTTCCCAGGGCATAGAGTATCTTCGTACCTGCCACACGATATACGCATGCAAAAATGGTCATTGGCAAAGTGAGCTCTCAGTTAATAACTGTGGAAGTGATCATAAGAACACTAAGCTGAGAAGCAGGCTCTGTCCCAATGAGGACGTAACGCCAGAAAGAAGAAGAAGAACATGGATCCTACTAGGAATTATAGAACAGAATGGCACAAAAGTGATCAACTTCACCCCATTTTACGGTACTGCTGATTACCATACCTCTAGCAGCAGCGAAGGTTACAAGCCGCAGGCCATTATCATTGGTAATGGAATGGAGGCGAATGGAGGCTTTCTGTTCTAATGACATTTACTTTAAGAGATAGAAAGGTGCGATGTTCAGCAAAAACACGCGTTTTAAGTTATCTAACAACTTTGTAGAAGACATGAAAAATGTTAAAAATCTTAGTAAAAAGTTATGAACAAAAATGATTTTAAGACAATTTTTTTTTTCAAGCAATTTTGTGTACATTCTGCTACAAATTTCATAACTCTTTTACAAGATATGTATCATGTCTTCTACAAAGTTATTAGATATCTTCAAACGCGTGTTTTTGTTGAACATCGCACCTCTCTATCTTTTATGGTAAAGGAATTATCAGTCGAATTCGTTTTAATGAGGTTAATTTGTCTGATAGTAAAAAATCATAAAAAGACGATTATAGACAAACGTTTTTATCAACTGTCAAAAGTAGAGTTACGATACTTTCATGATTTGTAAGTGTTGTCTGCACCATTTTGCGCCGAAGCCAGTTATAGGGGCTACCCGTTAACCCTCTAATACCCAACCCCGCCTTTAGACGGGGTACACTTTGGAATTTTGTGTATTTTTTCGCAGCTCGGAAATCAAAATGATTTTATTTTTGGCTTGAACCTTGACTCATAACACGCATATGAGAAAAGTTTTTTATGACTTTTGAAACTTTTTTGTATTTTTGAAAATTGTTTGAAAAATTGTATTCTTATATAACCTACAAATGCCTGGGATTTATTTAACGTGTAATATAAAAAATCGTACCTTTTATATTTTTCTTCTATTAACCTATAACAGAAGAAGGGCTTGGTGGTATTAAAATAATTCCAAACCTTTGTTTCCGTTAATTACACGGAAAATAAAAATATTTTCAGAAAAATATTTGAAATTTATTATTTTTAAAAGTACCGTGAAAACTTGAATTTTTATTGTTGCCAAAAATCAGTAACTAGAAGAGGTTTCAAGAAAAAATGAAAAAGGATCCCTATCCTTCAAAAATAAAAATTATAAAAATCAAAAACCAAAATTAATAGATTTGCGAATAAAAATAAATCATTGCCCAAAACGTGTTTAGAACGATTTTAGATAACTAAAAATAATATTTAGATCGAAAATAAAAATTTGGGTATTAGAGGGTTAATAAAAGAGATATTCATGATTAACTTTGTTACTTACAAAGACAGCGTGATAATATGTTCAGCAAAAACACGGGTTTTTTCAGGACAAACAACTGTGTAGAATATATATTTTAGATGTGGCCATATAATGGTTGATCTGTACGATTATTGGGAGCCCACTTTCCAATTTTTTAAATAAGTTATTCCGTTTTTATCAATTAAGAAAATTCGTAAAATCTAGCGTTCTGGAAGTATTTTTGTTTCTTCGGCAAAGTTGATCAGGAGATCCATGACGAATGCTAGCTTCTGCAATTTCGGTCAGGCAGGATGCCAAGGCTGCAGTTGGAACCCTAGGTTTTATTTGTAAATATATTTGATGGATGTAAGTGAGCAAACCTGAACCGTTTTTTGTTCAGGTCTTTCAGGGTGCTGTGCAAACTGTGCAAAATTTGGGCGCGATCGGTTTACGGGCGAAACGTCGAATCCTGAAAATTCGAAAGCAGTCAATTGTGAACAGTGATTTAAAGTCATTTTCCAGACATTTTGTCACATCAAGTTGCATCACAGTATGGCCCAGAAAAATGCGAAAATTTTACGAAATGGGAAATGGGAACAAGCGTCATTTTTGTTCTTCTCGTTGGTACATGTCATGACATGACTTCACCATGAAGAACAATTTTGTAATATTTTTTCTAGTTAATGTGTTAAGGCTAAAAGGATCAAAGGTTTTGCTCTCTAAGAGTCAGAAAAAATCTATGATTGTCGCATATTCAGGTGATAGGCATTACACTTCCAAGAATCTGATTGTTGAAAATATAAGGTTGTTCGGTCACAATAGATGGATTAGGCCTTACAGAATTCGGATTTCATGGTCACTATTAAGTATTTTGCTATAATCATGGTTTTGGAACGCAATTCCTGCTTATGTTCCTTAATTATTTTTCAAAGTTAAATAAAACCTAATTTCAGAGGTATAGACAAACTTTTGATGGAGAAAATTGTTATTTTGTTTAAAGGCAATGTAGAAAAACACCGGTTCATAGTTTTCCAGCAATACAGAGCCGCTTATCATACTTAATAAAACCTAAATAACGATTCTTCAGATTCCACAGTTTGAGATAAAACATCTTTGTCTCCAGCGTCTCAAACAGAGCCGGATTTACAAATGTGGGGGGACCGGGAGCCCTTCTTTCATTAAAATATTTTGATACTTTAGAATAGACTAGTTATTTTGAATTTCCTTTGTAAGGTTCTCATTATTAGAAATCAAACTATTTCAAAACGCTAAAAATGTAGTAAGTCCCTTATGAACGCAAACCAAGTTTTAATATAAATTAATGTAACGAATGTTTTCTTCTATATATCTTTGTATATTTTATGTGTCTGCAGCCTAAATTCAATGTTTTTTTGCGTCAACAACAAAATTAACTTCATAATGTTCTTATTATACGTAGCATAATTCAAATTAAGCTTATTCTATTCAAGTCCCTTATGAACGTAAACCAAGTTTTAATATAAATTAATGTAACGAATGTTTTCTTCTATATATCTTTGTATATTTTATGTGTTTGCAGCCTAAATTCAATGTTTTTTTGCGTCAACAACAAAATTAACTTCATAATGTTCTTATTATACGTAGCATAATTCAAATTAAGCTTATTCTATTCAAGTTGTTGAACGTACAAATTCACTTAACAGTTTTGAGTTGAAGAAATCGCTGTAGTCTCTGTTTTAATGAAAGTTTATATTATCAATAGAAGGTTTCTTAGATTTCTATTCTTATCAAAATGGTTCCTAAAGCCTCCTTTTCCCTTATTCTGATTGCAGTCAGTCCTGACTGCAGGTTCTGCAAGAATTTCGTCTCACATGTCTCAAGGAAAAGCTTAAAGAAATCTTCTAGTGTTTTGTCCAGAGATTTCATCACAAATACATTCAGGGGCTCATACAGGGATCTCTCTAGAAATGCTGTCAGAGATTCCTCTACTAATTCTCCAGAAATTCTTCAAGCAATTTTCCAGAATCCTTGAGCACTCCCTCCAGTAATTTTCTCAGGGGTTATTCCGATTTTCTTTCTAAGATCATACTAGGAGCTCCTCCAGTGAAACAACCAAATACTAATCCTTTAACCGAATTCTACAATTGTTACTCTAGTGGATTACAAAGATTTTTTGAAGATGTTCTAAATATTTATCTTGTAAGATATACTTAGAAAATCTACGGAAGAAACACAAGATAAAATCGTGGATGACTGAGGACTTCCTTGAAAAATATCTTATAGAATCTTAGAAGGAATTTCTGGTGGAATCTTTTAGGTAATTTCTATAGTTATCCTTGGAAGCATCCAGGTTATATTCTCGAGATATCCGAAACAAAATTCTTAGAGGAATTCCTTGGGAAAATTCTTGAAGGTATCCCCTGGAAAATAGTCACTTAATGAACTCCTGAAGGAATCTTCGGAATAATCTTTGAGATAATACCTAAATTCCTAGAGAAAATCATGAAAAAATACATACAGTAATACTGTAGTAACGTCAAAAGGAATTACCAAAGAGAATTTTTAGCCTGATTCTAAGAAATATACTCTCATCTTCTGATTTCATTTAGGGTACGTTTTTCTGTTTCCTGTTTGGTACATTTTCGGTCTCTGTTTAGTTCCTATCGGGGTTTTTTTTTTCCACATACATAGTTATGAATCCATTCATCCTCTTGTCATTCGAACTTTTTTCATTCGAAATTTTGTCAGAGTTGCTAAATATCAGCTGATGGACTAAAACTATCAATATCACCTGCGAGCTATCAATATCACTTTGATTTGACAACTAACAGCAGTGATGTGAAATCGAACTCTAGATCATAATCACTGCAGAATGAGTGATCACGTGGTAATTATCCAAGCTATTAATATTTTTCAGTAACCAACACATAGTTTCAATCCATCTGTTGCATCTTCAAAAATATCGTAATGATAAATTGTCATTTTATTTGTTTAACCCCTCTACCGGCAGCTTCAATTTTTACCGCTAAAAAAATATTCAAATCGCTATAACTTTTTTGTTTCTCGATATTTTTGCACCATTTTTTCACAAGATCTCAAAAAACTCTTCCAATTTAAGACTCCGTGTCGATATTACTCATTGGTTATCTAGTTTTAAAGATATTCAGATATTCCTTGGGGGACCGACATTCTCTCTATAAAATGTCTTTGGCGGCCATTTTGTTATTGGTCAATCCATCAAAAAAATAAAATGTGTACTATACTAAGCCAAGTAATAAGGAGCTACTCTGAAAAAATAATATAAGTCGGTTTTTTAATGTTTTCAAGGTGTTCATTTGTCCAGCGTGGTACCCGAAACATAAATGCTCATTACTCAAAGACGGCTGCACCAAATTGCGTTATTTTTTCACAACATACTCGCATTTATGTATCATTCCGTGGAGTGAATATCCGAATACGATAAAAATTCTGTAGCCTGAGATACTTACGTGGGTTATGGCTACGCATCGGTCCCCCAAGGAATTTTGGAATATCTCCGGATCCAGATGACCAATTATCAATACCGACACATATTCTTAAACTAGAAGAGTTTTTTGAGGGCTTGCGAAAAAATGGAGCAAAAATATCAAGAAACAAAAAAGTTATCACGATTTGAATATTTTTTCAACGGTGAAAAATGAAGCTGCCGGTAGAGGGGTTAATCAATGGTGATGGAATAACTAGCATGATGCTGATGGGATACAACATGATCCGAATTGTATCGCAGTCGGCCTATCAAAATCGGCAAATTTTAGGCGTTGATAGTGACAGCGAGCAACTCTGCCTTTTGTCCGTTCGACCTTTTGTCCATTCGTCTTTTTGTCCATTCGACCTTTTGTTCATTCGACCTTTTTTTCCATTCGACCTTTTGTTCCTTCGACATTTTGTCCATTCGACCTTTTGACAATTCGACCTCTTTTTCCATTCGACCCCTTTTATCCATTTGACTTTTTGTCCATTCGACCTTTTGTCCTACAGCCGTCTGAGATAATCCTGGAGGTCAATCATGGGCTACTCTAGTAGATATAGATTCTTAATTGTTCCAGTGCCGCTCCTTTATCATTATAGTAGGGTAAGTGTTCCCTTAGTTGTGGGTGTTCCTATAGTTGCGGTACTACCGTTTTCACTGAATTTATTACATTAGCCACACAGCCGACACTGCCAATCGACGAATTGGCTTGTTGATACACGTAATATTTGATACACGTAATATTTGCTTTAAAACTGATGAAATATCACTAAAATGGCTAAAACTGTTCTTGCTTGTACCAATAGTTGCGGTAAAGTGTTCCTATAGTGGAGGATCCCATAAGAAAACTACGGATACCGAAACTATAGGAACACAAATTAAAAATATACCGCAACTAAAGGAACAGTGTACCAATAGTGGAGGTATTATTTTTCACTGACATGCCGTGAGTTACTGCGATGAAATAATTTTTCTCATTAGGGTTTCGTTCTACTCCGTCGTAAGAGCTACTATTCGTCGTATCAAACTTTAAATGTTCCACTACGGCGGGTATTCCAACTTACCTGCAACATAGATTCATTTTCCGAATGTAATTTTGTGAAAGCTTTTATGATTCGTCCACCTGTACACCATAAATGCAATGAAACTACTGTATTTTGAAAAATAACTTCAGATCAATTATCCACTTTTCACTTTTTTACCGAAATCGCATGGACGAACACGATTTGAGAGAAATGCTTAGCGATCGACATCAGTCACACCACTTTCGAGCACAAGTTTCTTCTCGCCCCCGTGGGTGACTTACTTCGCCGGGCACTTATTTTCACTATGGAAAACCTTCGTACTTCTTCACTGAAGGATTTCATTCCAATCACACGCCGTAAAACTTCAATTAATCACCAAACTTTACGAAATTTCCTCAACCGCCGCGTATAATTGAGAATGTAAACAAAGTTCAATCCGTCGTACTGAGAAAAAAAAAAAGCTTGTGCGCATCAATGGGCCGTATGAATAAAATGTAGTAAAGTAGAGTTTACTACATTCTCGGTAGTAAACGCTATATGTGGAACACGAGTGGAACATGTTTGTGTCATTTTCCTTTCTACACCTTTCGAACATACTACAAACAACGCATTGCTATGAATAAAGGTAGCATTTACTACAAAGCTACTGGTAGTTAGCTTCAGAGGTTGCTACACATGCTTTGAGTTTGCGGAATTGAATGGAATACTTTACTTTTGAGTAAAAATCATGGGAAAACGATATGAGTTTTGATATATCGGAAGGTATTTTGAGTTTTGCAAAGGAATTCTGAGGTTACGAAAACTTTCGCTCCGCCTATTCTGAGATTCCGGTAAGATTACCGGCAGTAGCAATTTGTAATATCCGTGTGAATTCTGGCATTACGATAATTATGTTATTTTCTAGGAATATTAGGATGTCGGTAGGAATTCAGATATTGATAAAGTAATTCTGAATTATACGTGTAAATTCTGACATCTCAGATTTCCTTTTGAATTCCGGAATTCCTGTAGGAACTTTGAGATTCCGATAGGGATGTCGGATTTTTTATGATAATTCTGAAAATTTAAATACCATTCTAGGAATATTGCGAAAATATTAGGAATCTGTTAAAAACTCTAGAATTGGGGTGGGAATGGGATTCCGAGTATTAATCTCTTGAAATTCTGTGGGTATCTTTGAGACGGTATTTTTGTAAGAATCTATGAGATTGCGGTGGGATTCCTGAAATTATTGTGTGAATATTTGTAATTCTGAAAACCAATCTTCGTAATTATTGTAAAAACCTTTAAGATTCCGTTGATCTCCAGTTCCGTTGGAATTTCAAAGCAACGGTTTAATATAAACGATTTGAATGTCGGTAAATATTTTATAGATTTCAATGGGATTTTTTGTGAAATCGACAAGAACCCTGGTGTTTTAGGGGAGATCCTCATTGAATTCTAACGACTACCAATGGAATCACTACAATTCCCATAAAAATCTCGACATTCTAAGTTCTAGACATTCCAAGGATACTATCAGAAACCCCACCAAAATAACGAGAATATCGCAGAAACACTTAGAACTTCAGGAATTCAACATGCTGTTAAGAAAACACACGGGGAGCATCAAAATTCTACCGTAATTTCACCACAATCTCAGTACTGGTGCTAGAAAATATGTGGTTCCTAATTTGACAGCTGTAATCTCAAGATCTCTTCATAGATGTTAAGCTAGTATTTAAAAAATCATCAATCACTGGCGTTGGCGAAGGCCGAAAACCACCCAGAAAATTCTTTGATGTACCATCATCATAAAATCATAGACATAAAGAGAATACCAGACTAATCGCAAAATTACACTACAAATTTTGTCAAATAACAGCACCTTCATGATTTGTGCAAATTGTCGCGTAATCGATTAGATTCCATGCATTTTCTTCATATGCATGATTGTATTAATTTTGGGCGTCACTCTGAATAGATTGTTCTTTACGTGCAGAATCACTCTGCACCCTGAATGGAAATTTCTTAACGTGCAGCTTCAGTCACTGCTCATGTTCGAAAGTAGTAAGTACTACATGTTCGAAAAGTTTTTTATTCATACCAAAAGTGTAGTAAACTTTGTGGATTTTGTTTTTGAGTAGATGCTACATGTAGTAAAGTTCAACGTTTTTTATTCATATCACCCAATGTGTGCGCGACGCTCGACGTAAAAATACCGTTCCTTTGATTGTGTTGTTTCCGCTGTACTGTGAGCAAATGCCATAATTGTACGGTCAAAAGGAATTGTGTTCATATGTTTGGGCTGAATTTTGATGACGAACAATGAATTTTAAAGGAAATTAGTATATTCCATCATGCTGAAGGAATGTAGGGAGATGCCCGTAGATCTATATATTCTAGTAAAACATTTTATTATAGCGTTGATATATTGTGTTTTAACCACTCAATACATCACAGTGAGCCGTAAGTTGTGGGACGAATCTGGAAACTGATTGCGACGGAGTTGAAAACGATACGACGGATTGAGAATACGATAAGATGCATTTTCTTTGCATTATTTCCAAAAACATATCAAGACTTATCAAAATGTTATTGTACAATGCTAAAGCCGTTTTGAGAAAGAATTGTTTGGCATCGGTTTGTACCAGCATCATTTACTGCAATACTGGGAAAATTGCAGCTCTCACTGATCAATGCTTAATACGATGGATACTAGCACATCACCCTAAGTGAATGGTCGTTACTTCCCGTTACAACATTAACATGTACATTAATTGCGATTCTTGAATTTAGGCGGTCAAATAAAGTTCAAAAGTGCTTAGTACCTCCACTATTGGTACATCTACCCTATATTGAAACCTCCATGAGTCAATTTTCCATGATTCGATATCGACTCATGAAATCATTTTCAAAACGAAATTTCATGGTTGCTATGATCAAACAGTCCCTTCAAACAGCTTTCCATAGCATTTGTGTTTCATGCCTCGATATTTACATAAGTCGATGTGATGGTCCCTTCAGTCGACTCATGGAGGTTTGATTGTAGTGAACTTTGAAAGTCTCATAATGTTGAGAATAAATATGTCCTGAGTTGACCAAATTGTCATTAACATATAGCTTGTAGAGCCATTCTCCATCATCCTTAAATATGCTCTCGTATCTCAAGTATCTACAGGGTGTGTTGTCTAGATTAGTTATTATATCAAAATTCAAAACATCATTTGTGGAACAGATTCACACGGGGTCATATAATTCAGGCAATTTGCATAACCTTTACGGTATCTGCTCTGCAACAGGTGTTAGATATAGCACTCTATTCAAGCAGAATCAATCACGAATTGGCATGTGTCAGTTGGAGAATGCTTATCTGACCAACGCTATACACTTTTTAACACCTGTGTGTTACTTCGCAGATTTCGCGGTTCTTGAATTCTGATAATTAAATTGAAAGCTTCAAATAAATACGCACCATTCATTGAAACTCACGACATGTTTCGGGCTTATTACACTGCGGTACACGTTTTCGTCACAAGCGCCAAAATACCGCTATTTACTTTAATAAAGGCTGCTGAAATCATTGCCATTTTCAAAAATATCATAGTACATCATAGTCATCATATTACGGCTGTTGAAAATGCCAAATTTGACTATTTCAATCATCTTGCATGCAAGTTCTTCAGCTTGTTAGGCATTTTTTTTGCTAAATTTGCCACATAATTCAAACTGAATGTGTATAACAATACTTATGAACAGAATTTATAATACTTTCTATGCTCAAAAGTTTTTTTCAAGGTTTAGAAAAGTATTGCTTTTTGTTTTACAAGAGAAACGAAGAACTTTGTATGGAGAATGCTAGCATGTTGAAAAAATCGATTTAATCTACGTGAAATTTCAACCAAAATATATCTGAAATTGAAGATGAAGTCCTATTTTGTCCTAAATTCTATTTGGTGGATTAAATTACAAAAAAACGCGATAATTCATATTTTAAATTTTATGTAATCATCAGAGAATCCAGTGTTTTATACAACTTTGGCGACCTGTAGTTAAAAATGGTGACGTGCTGGAACATTTCTGAGAGCGGCATCAGATTCAGCAACCCCAAATCTACAAGAGGCACATAAATTGATCCTTGAGACAAAGTGCCATTTTTGTTACGCTGTGTTATAATAGATTTCACACTCATGACGTGTTACCGCAATCTGCGTAGGATCTTATCTTTAGATTATGTAATAATTTTTAATGGTTTCTAATTTATATAAATAACTAGTGGTCCCGGCAAACTTCGTCTTGCCATCAAGTAGGCGGCTCAAAAACGCCAAACAAAATGACAGTTTCTTTCACGCTAGTTTTTCCGACTTTCCCGGTGAATATTCTGGGATTTTTATACACACAAACACGTCGGAACACTTGACGAACAAAAAATGTATGAAATATAATCATTCAAATCCGTTGACCCGTTCGGAAGCCATTTTGTGTCATACAAACACCATTCCATTTTTATTTATATAGATTAAATTTTGATGCTGATAAGAACACTAAATTCTAGCATAAGGATCAAGTTGTCTTACAACGTAGGTTTAAGAATATGAATCAAGGAACAATATAATATCCTGTTCTTTATGCGAAAAGAATATCAAACAGACTCAAACAATTTCTCAAATACAGTCATTCTGTTTTCATTCTAATGTAACCTTCTTCTCCTCTGTTCCAGGGAAGGAAATCACCCGGATGACTACAGCCGCCTCACGTACCGCAAGCTGCTCGAAGAGGTGTGCCGTTTTGCCAACGTCCTGAAGGCTCATGGCGTCCAGAAGGGCGATCGCGTGTCGATCTACATGCCCATGACGATGGAGCTGCCGGTTGCGATGTTGGCCTGTGCTCGGATCGGTGCCGTGCACTCGATTGTGGTAGGTTGTCAATCACCTCAGACGTCTTGGATGAACGAAGATTGCTCACTGTAAGGCTTTTGATACAGTTTGCAGGTTTCTCATCGGATTCGTTAGCTGAGCGGATGCACGATTGCCAAGCGAAGGTGCTAATCACCGCCGATGGAGCCTGGCGTGGGGAGAAAATCCTTCATCTGAAGGATTTGTGCGATCAGGCGCTGATCAAGGCCGATGAAATGGGACACCATGTTGAGACCTGTATCGTTGTGGCGCACATTAATCGAGTAACTCCCGGTAAACCTGACTGGGATGGAGTGTTCGATGTAAGCTTATCGTTAGATGTGAGAATAGAGTTGACTAATCCAACAGCTTCATTTGTAGACTCCATGGACGGACGATCGCGATTATTGGTGGCATCAAGAAATGGAAGATGCTGAACCGGCCTGCTATCCCGAGTGGATGGCAGCGGAGGATCCGCTGTTCATGTTGTACACCAGTGGATCAACGGGCAAACCGAAGGGCGTTCTGCACACTACAGCCGGATATCTGATGTACGCGGCGACGACCTTCAAAATTGTGTTCGACTACAAGCCCCATGACGTGTACTGGTGCACTGCTGATATTGGTTGGATCACCGGCCATACCTACGTGCTGTATGGACCGCTGGCAAACGGTGCCAACGTCGGTGATGTTCGAGGGTACTCCGTTCTTTCCGGATAACGATCGCTACTGGGAAGTGGTGGACAAGTACAAGGTTACGCAGTTCTACACGGCACCGACGGCGATACGATCGCTGATGAAGTACGGCGACGAGCCTGTGATGAAACATGATCTTTCTTCGTTGAGGTAGTATTTCAAAATTCAAGATTTCGGACGCTGGTATTAATATTAGTTTAAAATTGAACAGGGTTCTCGGAAGTGTCGGTGAACCGATCAACCCCGAAGCGTGGATGTGGTACTACAAAGTAGTAGGCAAGGAGAAGTGTGCTATTGTGGATACGTTCTGGCAGACGGAAACTGGGGGACATGTGATAACTCCGCTACCAGGAGCTACTCCAATGAAGCCAGGATCAGCTGTAAGTCGATCATTGAAAAAAAAGAAGTGAATATATGCTTATCTTTGTGATCTATTATATTACAGTCTTTCCCATTCTTCGGAGTAAAACCAACCCTGCTGGACGAAAGTGGCAACGAAATCAAGGGCGAAGGAGAAGGTTATCTGGTTTTCTCGCAGCCATGGCCCGGAATGATGCGAACACTGTTCAACAACCACCCACGATATGAGTCCACGTATTTCTCCAAGTTCAATGGCTTTTACTGCACTGGAGATGGTAAGCTTCCCAGTAGTTAAAAATCCCAAAGAGAAATACTGTAATGAGGCTTTGTTTCGCAGGTGCTCGACGAGATGCCGACGGATACTACTGGATCACAGGCCGCGTGGACGACATGCTCAACGTTTCCGGCCATCTGATGTCTACCGCTGAAGTGGAATCCGTACTAACCGAGCATTCTCGCGTATCGGAAGCTGCTGTTGTGTCACGACCTCACCCCGTTAAAGGCGAGTGCCTGTACTGTTTCATCACCCCCAACCAGAACGAAGCCTTCGACAAGACGCTTATCAACGAATTGAAGATATTGGTTAGGGAACGCATTGGCCCATTTGCCCAGCCGGACGTAATCCAGCATGCTCCAGGACTCCCAAAGACGCGATCCGGCAAGATCATGCGACGTGTACTGCGAAAAGTTGCGATCAACGATCGGGAGGTCGGAGACACTTCAACCCTTGCCGACGAAGCGATCATTGAGCAGCTCTTCGCCAACCGACCGGTAGCTTAAGACGGTTCCTTAAACTGGTGATCTCAAACCTGGAGAGTTTAGCTTAGAGAAAATGGGAATCGGTATCATGCGGTAATGATACCACAAAATCTGACACATCTTTCGGACATACTAACCAATCTATTCGGGCGGGCTTAGCAATTGACTGTGAGATCTTGCTCTAGAATGGTGCTAACGACAGAAAAGTGCATGTAAACCAAAAAAGAAACGACTAGAAGCACACAAAATTTACATATTATACACCACTGATATGGTCTAACACTGTTGATATGATTATACACTCTTTAGATGAAGCATAAATGATATGGAATTTTAAATGCTAGGCGGGAGCGAAAATGTGTTATAAGAGGACATCACATTCCGATTACAGATAGCAAAGAGAAACAGTGAATCTTTTACGAGAAACTCGTCGATGTAGATCTATATGTGCTTGGCATACGCATTCATGTATATTTTAACTTTCTAGTTTTAAGTATTAGACAAAGTTGTGAAAGTGTTTCGCTTGAAGCGAAACGTGTTCCATTCGAAGAGACAAACAGAAATTGAATTGCATTCTAGGAACGACTTTACAAAAATTTAAAACCTTTAGCTTTTAAGTCACTCGACTTGTGCACAGATATTTTGTTATTACTTACTATACTTTTATAATTTTAGTAGTATCAAAATAAACACATTCTGTTTTACAAATAAAACAACACAAAACACTCGTAGTTCAATCATTTTAGTTTCTTCTCTTAGATTGTATTCCCAGTCCTCACCATTGACACCGGAGCTTCACCAGACCCTCACTCATACATTTATCTTTTGTCATCATACCGAATCGGTTTCCTCCAAATCTAGGCACAAACTCACTAGCCGCCTAGTGCCCCTATCACAAAAAATACCTTGGTAGGTCCCAGCGGAAACCACGCGAAGAGTATAGCTTTAAAGCAAATTTTAACCAAAAGTCGCATCCACGGTCTGAGCGACTGCCCGTTCCTAAGAAATGTTACTCACGATACATATCATATTTTAAGCGACAGCAGTTCTAGGGAATGTGCCTGCGATTGTTTGTTCCAAGCTGCTTGATTTTAACTGTGTTACCAATCTACCCAAATCGAACATATCATTATGCTTTAAGGATAGGAATAGTAGAGAAATGTGAATCGTTTAAAGGAACAAGAGATTTATTCGCAGTTGTTATTGTTCGGTGATATTTAAACACGTATGTAAAATGGGTGAAATTCAGCATATAATGACAAGTAAGCCGTAAAAGGTTTAGCAGTAATATGTTACGGAATATGGCTAAATAAAAATCAGCAAAAGCGAGTTATGATCGATTACTCATTGTACTGCATAGTATCTGGATGAAATATGGTAATAAATCTGTATTAAATGTAGTAAAACAATTCAATGCAATAACGGGTTTTATCTTCATTATTGTAGCTAGTTGGGATCTATATTCTGTTTAATTTATTTGTATATAATGGGTTCTCGTCTGTACGGGTGTTCAATATATTATAAGTTCTATTGAAAAACAAATTTCAAAGCTCAAGCTTTTGCTCGACAAATGTCAAAATTTACATTTTTAGATTTATTGGCTTTTTTCACGGTGGTAAATGAAACAAATATTTCAAGTGAGATTTCTCATAGCATGCAGAGTATAGCATATCATAGTGAAGACTGACTGTACATGTCAATTGTTGCTACTCCGTGGTTGATCGGAACTGGTAAGAATTGCACTTCGATCCAGATAAATAAGAAATGAGACTTTCCACTTACTCTCGACGTGAACATTTGAGCAGCTCTCATATTATTGATCAATAACGGCGCCAGTCAAGTCCTTACAGTCAGTTGGGATGGGGAAGATATGTTATTGTGTAATTATTGTTGCTTCATGAGACCGAGAATACCTCTGCATCCCCAAAACTTTTCGATCGGACGAAGTTCTGGTGTATTTGGCGGGTTCGCCTCCTTCGGGACCACATTAACGCCAAGCTACTGTAATGGATTGGTAACAAGGCTACTGCTCCACACCGCAGGCTACTGATATTGCTACTACGTCAGCACCTCTCTTTTATTCACTGTCTGGGTATACAGTCGCCTCTCCACATCTCGATATCGAAGGGACCATCGAGATAGGGAGAGATCGAGACAAAAAACAATTTTTTTTATGAATACTAGATTGAGAAACACTACGTTGCCAAGAAAGCAATGCACAAACAAACGTCAATTTGCGCTCCTTATTTGTTTTGAATACCAAAACTTTGGTCTAGTAACCTTCGATATTGATTATATCGACATACGGAGAGAAAATTGAGAACGAAAAATCAACAGAAATACATCGAGATACGGAGATATCGAGATAAGGAGGATATCGAGATATGGAGAGTGAAATGTATGCAGACTAAAGGGACCTATGAAATCATCGACATAGGGAGAGATATCGAGATGTAGAACATCGAGATGTGGAGAGTCGACTGTATATTACAATTTTTTTTCCCCTCACAATATGTTTACATCCAGACACTTCCGCTGCAGGGTGTGTGATGTACCTGCTCTCCAACATTCCTGACCTTTAAAAAACGTAGCCCAGCCCAGGACGAACCACTTCGACGAATCGACCTTTTTGCCCACGTGTCGGGTGGAAAGGTTCGGGTTATACTTAAAGTACTGCTTTATCTTCCACGCCTTCTCTGGGTATTCTGTTTTCGGGTTTTGGTCGCTTCCAGCTCACAGATCGATGGTCTTCGTCTGCTGGAACATCTTCACGGTATCCGGCTATTTGGCCGAACGCCGTTTGGCCGAATGCCGTTTGGCCGAACGCCATTTGGCCGAATGGGTCGTTTGGCCGAATCACGAACAAAAACAAAAACATCAACGCTGATGTGTGGCCTACTAGTTAATTTGTGTGTGTTTGTGTGATGTTTTAGCGGGACGTCATGTTTGTCACTTGAGAATAATTTAAAACTATCCGCTTATTCAGGACAAAGTTGTGAACTCGCGTTAAGACTCTGTGCTCATGGTTGGTTCGTCGCTTTGCTACCAACGGTGTGCTAGGGTTTGAAATGTTTTTGATAATTTCATAATAATTTTTTCCTTCTTTTGAACATAGGCTATTCTTTCAACTTGTACTGGTTTAATTACTATTGGCAATAATTTAGCTTATATTTGAATTAGGAATTTTACCTTCTTTAAATCATCGGCAGTTCTTTATAGCTATACTGATATCATAATTATTTGCATTACACTTAACTAAATTTGTATAAGGGATTTTTCCTTCTTTTGATCATAGGCTGTTCTTTCATATATGAATATTTTTCATAGTTATCGGAGTTATGGCTTATAATACGTTCATAAATAGTAATATTAAAAATTAAACCGAACGACTCGAAGCACACTTACGTTCAAAAAGCCTACTGTTTCTCCGTTGTGAAAAGATGAAGCAAAACTTGTGATTGCTATTAACTAATCAATTTACTAAGTACTATCAGAATAATTTAAGCAAATCGATGCTGCAGAAAGACGATTAAGTCGTAAACCGTTTTATTAACTGTCAAAATCTGACTTAAAACATAATGCGAAAATCTACGCTAGGAGCTATTACTGCTAGCAGAGAAGTGAATAATTGCTTACATTTAGGGTGTTCTTCTTTCAGCATTGACCTTGAACTAACACTAAAGAGCTGTATATCAATGATGATTTATCCTTCTTTAAGAATAAACTGTGAAATTGAAATTCAGCATTGATATTTTAAATTTCGGCCAAACGGCACTCGGCCAAATGGCATTCGGCCAAATGACCCTTTCGGCCAAATGGCGTTCGGCCAAACGGCATTCGGCCAAATGGAATTCGGCCAAATGACCCGGAACCATCTTCACAACGCGGGACACGGTGGAATGGTGAATTCCAAGCCTTTTGCTGATCCATCAGTGTGATTGACCAGGATTATCGATCACCACGCCCAAGAATTGCTGGCGTAGCTCTTCTTGTTTTGAATGCATCTTAGAAACTATTTGACAAATCGCGATAAAACTGTACATAACACTTGTTTTATCCAAAATTTCATTATTTTTTACCAACGCGATACGCCCAAAACAAAGTGTCGCATTTTTTTCCGAGTCCAATCTTTAAACCCGTTTTTGAAATACATTCAAATTTTGAATTTTATGCTAATTTCTCCATATCTTCATCCATTTATAATCTCTTTACTCCAAATAAAAGCTTATTAAATTTGCTTCCAATCCGTTGATTATTATATTTTTATGGGAGTAATCACTTCTTAGTTTATTATGATTATTTCGACGTTTTTTTTTTAATTTTTGCTTCAAAAATAAATTTTTAAACAAAATTTTGTTTAAGAAACAAACTGTTCACAAACGTTTCCTTTAATTACACGAAAAAGTTGTAAAAATTGGGGTGGATCTGTTACATTATCGCGGGGTTGATGTAGGACTACTATGGACACAACTTCGATCAATTCTGGGTTAGACTCTAAAAACAGTGCCGTAGGTTTATGGTATTAAGGGAGATCTGTCATTTGGTTTGGAAGCTTTTTCAGAGTTTAGGATTTCGAAGTGAAATACTTTAAAAAATCAGTAGGGGTTGTGTGCAAGACACGATCGTATGACGTTAACTACGCCATGCGATTTGTTACATTTGAATTTAAGTCAATTGTCATAATTGAAACCGTTCAATGAGCACTTCTACAGTTAGTAACTAATGAGGCTTTATGCCCAGGGAAGTCAAGGAAATTCCAATTACGAAAAGATCCTGGACCGGCCGGGAATCGAACTCAGACACCTTCAGCATGGCTTTACTTTGTAGCCGCGGATTCTAACCACTCTGCTATGGAAGGCCCCTATGGGCAATTGTCAATTATTCATAAAAAATCAGATATTGTATGATGCTACGAGAAGAATTGCGAGATTATAGCAAGTATGTTGTATACACATTAGGAAACATTGCACAAATAACTCTTCAGTACACATCTGTTGGCCCTGAAAAGATCCGATTAAATTGTTAAATTCGAGTAACACGGACACATTTTGACGGCGCACTGGTTGAAATCCTCCTCGCCCGATAAGGTTTGCGGTGGCGGCTTCTTCGGGGTCTTTGAAACTTGGTAGGGTTTTGCTTATGAACTGCCTTCTTTTTCAATTTTATTTGAGCGAAGCAATACAAACGAGGGGTCCTTCGCGATCGATGTCTGTGCCTGAGAAGCACGGCCGGTCAGAGCAAGCCGATCTGTTGCCTGCTGAGATGCGGAGAGTGAAAAGCAAATCACGTCTACTTCAATTTAGCACCCCTATTTATAGATTTGCCTAAAATCAACGTTCTCTTTTGAAACAGTTATTAAACTATTTTGACAGGTATGTGGGATTCAGTTAGTAAACGACATGAACTTTTGATGCCTTATCTTTCGGTTGAGGTACTAATCAAGGAATTTCGTTAGGCCAGCAAAAAGTTATAAACGATTAAAATATTTCATGCCAACGTAACGCTCTTGGTTTTTAAATTCCAATTTCACTTCTGTATAGAGAAGAAAGACGTAGTCCTACATTAAACATGAAAGAAATTGATTCATTGATGGTAAAATTCAATTCAAAATTGTAGAAGTTATGACCTTTTTTGTAATTGCATTTAAATTCAAGATTTACTGGTGTTGGAAAATTTTACATTATATAGGGAGAGAACCCTTAGCAGGGACCTTCCTTAGCCCGCGGCTACAAAGCAAAGCCATGCTGAAGGTGTAAGCCATGCTGAAGGGTAATTACCGACGACCACGGTAAAGAACCTGTAAAGTTGAAAACCTTATTACTGGTCGTTCACTTGTCTGATGGATACAACTGATGAAGTTAGTAGCAAAACCCAAAGTTATAATTTAAAAAGTTAAGTTGAGAGAGCAAACAAGGAGTTGTGTGAGGGAGAAGTGAGTGGAAAACGGACATTAGGTAACCGCCAAAAAAACAATTTCTATTACCGTGGTTTAAAACCGTTTCTATTCCACCAGGACCCCGCCGATTTTTAGTATAGAAACCACAAGTTTTCTATTATTGCCCTACGCCGTCCTAGAGCCTTATTCCGGGTAGATTCCAGCGCCGTCGTTGGCCGAAGACCGATCCGTCAACATATCGGTAGCCTAGGACGCTTAGGAGGGTCCTAGAAGCCTGCAGCCGAAGTTCCCCCAAGCCAACCCGAGGAGAGAGTGCCAGACGTGGCCGAAGTGCGAAGAAGCAGTAAGAGGATACCGTTGGCCGTAACCGAGCCGATTGGAAGGAGTGGACAGGTGATAGCCGGAAGAAGTATGGGCCCCAAAGTGAAAAGGTCAAATTACTTAGGCTATAAGAAAGTGGGAGTGAACACCCGTAACGCGGGTAGATCACCTTTTCGAGGTGCGTTACGAGGTAAGATCTACCATATTGTACTCTTGTTGTAGCGGTTCTTGTTGATACTTATAAGTTACGGTCGGAAGAGTATAAGAGAGTAACAAGCCACTAAGACCCACCTATTTGTCCTAGATGATCAGGAAGACGAAGCGGAAAAATAACTCAACCAGGAACTGAGGCTGGGTTTAATTCATGAAACGAATTCTTCCC
The DNA here is from genome assembly GCF_002204515.2 of Aedes aegypti. NCBI lineage: Eukaryota > Metazoa > Arthropoda > Insecta > Diptera > Culicidae > Aedes > Aedes aegypti. The sequence continues at coordinate 124,639,371 of NC_035108.1, read as the reverse complement.
GACTTCAAGTACTTATATTTCGATATCTAGGATGTAAACGATTCCGATGGAGTAGCAGACCTCCTACCTTCTAAAATAAGCTTCTTGTAATAAGGAATCAAAATGTCTAATGCGATGAAACCTGTTCACCGTTACAAAAAACAATTTTGAAACTTATAAGTAGAAGCAATAATTTGATACGCTAGAGTACCGATGCATGGTCAAAATCAGTATCATTCAACCAGATTAGTGGCCATTAATTTTTATACATTTGACAGCATGTTTTTATATAGAGATCGGCTATAGTCATATCGTTTAAACACTAAATAATAAGTGTTGCATATTTTCAATTTGATATTTTTATTATTTCTTCCAAGACCAGCTAAAAATTACAAAATTACAATGATACCATCGGAAGAAAAGTATTTTTCACGGCCTTATCTGTTAAAATATTGTTAATTGGTTTCTCCGCATTTCTTATAATTCAAAGTCAAAGTCAATGTTTTGCAAGAAAAACTCGTATTTTTTCTTTTCGACATATTGCACTTTCGACATTTTGTCCCTTTGACGTTTTGTCCTTTCGACGTTTTGACATTCGACATTTTGTCTTTCGTCGTTTTGTCACCCAACTATCCTTACTAGCTGCTCTATTGCTCTTGAGGTGTTGATTGACAACCTTAATCTCCCTCATAGTGGTGGCTGGTTGGCTCACATCGTCCTCAGTGCTGAAGTAGACATTTCTTCCATTATCTTTTCCCTTATTTCCTGAGCTCTGAATAATACTTCAGATGTTCATCAAAATGCTACATTCACATTTCGACCATCTCACGTTCGTCCGTCAAGATGCTCACAGCGTTATCCCATTTTTATCCGTTACTTTTTGATATCAAAACATAAGGGACAAGTAAAAATCGAGTAAATGTCAAATGTCATTTTAATCATTTTCCGAGGAGTTTCAGAGGGTTGATCAAAGAGAAAAACAAGTAATCAAGAGATTTTTCGATTTAATTCACAAACGGTATACTTTGGTTGGTTAGTTTCTTCGGGAAAGTTGTTCACTTCCGGAAATTATACAAACTTGCACAACACACCAACCATTTACAGCCCACTGTTTTTTAATTAAATCGAAAAATTTCTCGGTTACTTATTTTTCTCTTTGACCAACCCTCTGAAACTTTTCGGAAAATGACTGAAATTTAGTGCACGGCGTGTCTGGTAGAACAATATTGTCACAAAAAATAGGCATCGCTAAATCTTTCATAATTCGAAAATATAGATTTTTAGCTTTCATTTGGCGTGTTCCCCAAAAAAATCCACCGAGGGATCTCGAACATTTTTTTAATTTTATTTTTTTTTTGTTCCTTGAGGTACATTATTATCATATGTAATCATGATGAAAGGCAGTTTTTTTTTTCTCTCAAGCTCGATTGTAGCCTAAATTTCAAATGAAAGTTGATATAACAAAGATATATAAGATTACATGTTGTAATGGACAACACTGTCCTATGTGATCTTGCGGATTTAATATGCCATAGGACACTTTTTCGTACAGTGAAGGAGTTGAGTTTGATTGATTTTCATTTTTTTACCGAGTTCTGCACAGCCGAGCGGTCAGCAAATTAATTTCAACTGATATTTCAGCATAACAAGTTTATTTAAAGCAGCACCTTTGGGTGCCGCTGACAGCAAACGTCATTTTTACTGAGATGTCAGCAAACGACCTTCAACCGAGATTTGCACAGCTAATTTAATTGTGTATTTGATTCTACTGTATAACTGTTTCTTTTCATGGTTAGAATACATTAATTTTCTTTTTCTTCTGTATGAACTTACACCCCTATTGAGAAAAAGCCAGCTTATCAGCTACTCAGTTCTTTGGTTACTCATTAACTGAGAAGTTGCTTCGCCAATCGTTCATTAATGGTTTTGACGTTGGATAACGTCTTACGGCAACATACTGGGGTACAATTTCGAAAAACGAAAAATCGTTCGCGTCACGAAAAGTGGTTAGATTTTGACTGTTATTAACTTACTAACGCCCGGATAGATTTTCAAGATTCTTGCACCAATTGATTGGAAATCTTTCTACGAATCTACTCCAACAATGAAAATTATTGATTCTCATGACTAAACTATTGAAAAATTGGAAAATATCGAAGCATGTCTTATTTTTCATAGAAACGCACATTTTTCTTGTGTAATCGTCTTCGGTGATCTTTTGGTGTGTTTCTGTTTAACAATGGAATGAAAACCCAGTTTGATCGACGGTGACTACCACCAACCGTCCTTTTCAGGACGACAATTTCATTTTAAAAGAGTTGTGAGAATTTTCCACCGCGAAGAGCGACATTACTGATGATTGGATGTGATTGATTCAGATTTTGGTCAGTCATTTGCACACAACCATAAATGGGAAATAAATTTCCCATTGTGCGCGCGCGGGGCAATCGTCGACAGTGTGTGCATGAGTCGGTTTGTTTCGCATTTAGAGATGATCGCATAATGCCGTTGTCGCCGTCGCTACCTACATGATACTAGAGCGATCAGTATCAACTCGTCGAACACAGAGCTAAAACTAATCAGCAACAGCTTTGTTAACGTTCGATTTGGTAAGACATTGTCGATCGAATGGAAATACGCACACAGAAAAGACTGCGAAAATGCTACCGCCGCCCGACCCGAACGACGGGAACCTATGTTGAACTTTGTTTGCCATTTATCTCCGTTGAAAACTAATCATCCGAAACTATAATTGATAACTAAATAAATTATTTAATCAATTGTGCCCCTGAAAAGGGCAATTGTTTGAAATTGTGCTTCAATGCAATTTAGGCGCATTCGTCACGGATACGACGAGTATCGAAAGGCTTCGGAACCCACTTAAGCAATCAATCTTAGTGGATCATGCGTGGACCTTCAAGCGGAATATTTGTTTGTTGAGCAAAAGTTACCGCTCATGCTTCTTCTCCCATCGACCGGTTGAAGTGTTAATCGAACCAACCAAATAATAACACAAAATGTTCATAATAGGTCAGAATTGACATGCAACAAATAGTGTGAAAATTGATTAGTAGAGCACTTATTTCCGACCTACAAGAATTCTGTGCCAATTTTCGGATTTTCATACAAAGTAGGCCAAAACCGTATCGAAAATCGGTCGGTCGAAAATCATCGAAAATCGGTCGAAAATTAGTGTTGGGTCGAAAATTGGTGCTGTTATATTAGAAATCTTTCATAAGTTCGTGACGGTCTCAAGCCAGGAAATAGAAGAAGCTAAAGTTATCCAACGTCACTTTGGCGGTCGTATCTCGGAAACAACCTCTTACTTTTTTTTTAGTATATTGTATTTAAGAAAAATATTCTCTACTCCTGAAAAATATTACGTTATTAATAACAGTTTCACGTAGCTTTTCCTTCAATTAGGGTAACGGTCGTATTTTGGACCCCCTAAGGAAGTGATTTTAGTTTTTTGTCCCAATTAATTAATTGCACAGCATAACCAGGTCAAACAATATGCCAAAATGTAGAGAAAAACTTCCTCTACGAGATAAAAATGCCCATACAATCATGTAGGATCCAAAATACGTCGAAAATATTCGAATCGTGAAGCACTGTTTCTCATTATTTTGGACATACCAATACATTTTGGACCCTCAAAGTATATATTTTGGACCCCCGGCATTTTTTATCGTTTGGCGACAATGTCCACGACACTGGTTGTAGAATATGCTTGCCCATAGTGTAATCAATCGATTAACAATGGGAAACCGAAGAAATTCTACGCTTTTAGTTCAGGAATTTGAAAAAAGTTTTTGTTTACATTTGAAAAATTACTGACGGCTTCAATTTCTGTGTGTAACGTGTTGTAACGGTTGCATAGATGAACCAATTAAATTAAATTAGTTTAAGATAAAAATAAACACATTTTCTATGTACAAACGGTTGATGCAAGTGCGGAATAGTCCTTTCTTTTCAAATGGCATGCGAATTGAGTTGGTCTTTCGATTTAAACTGGAAAATTTGCAGGAAAATGGCCCAGGAGGTCCAAAATATATAGGGGTCCAAAATATATTGGTGACCCTACATATTTCAGTGTTAAATTCTGTACAAATTCAAACAAATATCGATTGAGCTCTTTTAAGCCGTTTTACACATCAATAAAACTTGCTGCTGTGTCAATATTTTCATTTTTTTCACAATTAATGTGATATACAAAGATGCTTGGTTTACTAGTATGGTAGTGAGAAAATAAGGGAGTAGATATGAATCCTTAAGTCTGTTGAAAACTCTGTTTTTATTTTGTATAATGGTTGACTGCCGTTTAACTTATATTTGTCCCGCGGTCAATAAGGTTTACATAGAGCATGGTACAAGTAAACGTGACACATGATGTGCTAGTAGATGTACGGGGCAAGTGGAATATATAAGTATTCCAGTAAATTTCCCAACAAAATTTTCAATTCCAATGCACAAAAATCAATGATTTATTTTTTTTCAAGTACTATGTAACAGTCGATGGAATTCGATATCTTTTGAAGTTTGTTCATTATGTCTCTGCAACGGAAATCCCATGGACATCTGATATCAAAAAGAAGGGACATAAGATTTGATTTTGGGGATCCTAATTTGACTCCTCCTGACTTATGTTTATGGAACTATTTGAAAAGCTAAGTGCGTACTAGAAAATCATGGACTATTGATGAGCTCAAGGCAGATTCTTGTGCTGGTATCATCGCAAAACCCCCCAGCAAAAGGAGCTTAGGCGGCATCCACAAATTACGTAACGCTCTAGGGGGAGGGGGGGAGTAGGCTTAAGCGTTACGGCTCATACAAAAAATTGAAATTTTTCATACAAAAAGCGTTACGGAGGGGGGGAGGGGGTCAAACATTTCCAATTTTAGCGTTACGTAATAAATGGATGCCGCCTTATTTTACTACGACCAATATATGCAGCCACTTGAAATTGTTCTCATGAAATAGCCCAAACAAAATTGCAAAGGTTTAAACTAAATAAAAATACCTCATGTATAGAAATTGAACGACGTAAAATATGGCGCACGCAGTATTTGCTGATGTGCGCATGAATGGGAAGGTATCTCTTCGAGAAATTGAAACCCTTAGAAGAAATTCTTAAAAAGCTACTGTAAATTGCAATTACTCTACTCTGCGGGCAAGTGGGACGCATGAAATTTAACTTGTTAATCTACCTCATAAAACTTAAGCCGTATAAAATTGGCCAAAAAGTTGATTTACGGCTGATATAATGCCAATAAATTGTTAAATAGCATTATATAAGCCATAAATGTATAAGGGATTGGCGATATACGGCTTATGGTTACCTGGGTAATTTATGAAATTATGGTTGATTGGCATGAGAAAACTCAACAAATTTTAATCTGGGAAGCAGGCTATGCCCAGCAGAGGTGTAATGCCAGACAGAAGAAAAAGAAATTTAATGTATTCTTTCCACGAAAGGAAACCGTGCTCGGTTCGATATACTACCACAGTACCAATAAGTGAACAGTCGAACTTCCAACATATCCAATAGAATAAGTGTCCTATAGCTCAATAAATCCTCAAAATCACATAGGACAGTTTTGTTTTTTTTATATATATACTTATTTTATGAAATTTTATATGGAATTTAATCTTTCATTGAGCTTAAGACCAAAGAAACTGTCTTTCACAATGATTACATTTAAAAATAATGTACCGTTTTGCTTCGAAATCCGGACACCTAAGCACCAATAAAAGTTCATATCAATAATTTATTTATAACTTTACGCATATGTCATATATTTTCTACGTGAATATGCTGTTAATAGATTCCATTTGCTTTGGAACATGATTAAAATGCATTTTTTCTTAAGTAATACATCAAAATTATTGAAAATCTTAAGTATGTCTTGCTTCGAAACCCGGACATAGATTGCAGATTGCTTCAAAATCCGGACACTTTTGCTTCGAAATCCGGACCCTTCAATTATACCCATATTGACTGTTATAAAAATTCAAAGTACCGTGGTGAATCAAAATCCGGACAGTTCCAATATCCGGACACCCCAGTGAAATTCTTTGATTGAAGGTAAAATATAATATTATTATGGTGATTTTTACTCATAACTTCTACTTCCAACTGTTCTCAACATATAACTATAAATTACAATCTAGTTTGCTGATAATTATAAAAAATAAAATAAAAACAACCAGCTGCTTCAGAAAGACGTCATTCTCTTGTAGTGCAAGTTTTTTGGTGATAGCATCGCTAGCTCGCCACAAGTTTTAGTTTGCGATAAAGTGTGGAAAACTGAAATATTGAGGAAGCTTTCCAATGTAATTGTTCATAAAAAGGTAGTTTAACAGTTCTAAAACTCGGAAGTGATGAAATATGGTGTAGATATGCATTTTACAGCGTAACAGAGACTGTCCGGGAAACCATGAAAGTGTCTTTAAATCCGGACATCATTCTTAAGCCTTGTTATTTATCTATGTGTTTGACTATTTTGAAAGTGAAACTGAAGAAACTTGCAAATATCATCAAAAGGAATGTACTTAGTGATCAGAATGCCTTTTATGCGGAAAAAACTCCATATTTTGGCTGTACTTTGAACCACTATTGGCTGGTTGGATATATCTGGGCTGCACTTGAGGTAAACTATGCGTTTATATACAAATTTTTCATTATGCTATGTACAAGAGAGCATGAAAATCTTATAAATGTGATAATTAATTCGAAGAGGGACAAAAACCATTTTTTTTTTTTCGAATATATCATATTATAAAACCACTGTCCGGATTTTGATTCCAAAGTGTCCGGATTTAAAAACAAAGATTGCTTCAGGTGTCCGGATTTAAGGACAAGACATGCCATTGTATTTTAATGATTTTCATAGCATAATTGTGATTTTTACCATTTAATTATTTATTAACACAATAATCTGGTTTAGAACTGTTGGAAACATAAGGTGACTTCATTAAAATCCAAAGCAAACATCTTAAAACTGAAGTTTGAACAATTGTCTCTGCTTAAGCGTCCGGGTATTGATGCAGCTCGGTATGGGTCTGATCAATGCGAAACCCTTATTTTAATAGAACTTGTTTGTTGGAATGGTATGAAAAAGTTCTTGATATTTCTGTCTCGCGATCAACTCTACAAGAGCACACGAGAACTTGATCTGGTACTACTGCTAAGAGTTTTTGCTGCTTAGTTATATATCTTCTTTGAATTAGCTGTAACTTACAACAATTATGAATTATCTTTTAACGTTGTACATATCAAAATTTAAAAGTAACCATACTTTATTGTATATATTTTCATCTATGAACGTTAAGTTACCTATACTGCTGAGCGCTTGGTTGCAGTACTGAAGGCAACGCGATAAGGAGCAAATAATGAAGCAAAGGATATACTTTAAAAATCACTTACCTCAAAATCATTTCACATAAGCCCCTATAAGCGATTAACAACTGGTACACATATGTCCGAAAAATGTTCTCTTATTTTCGTGACTCGTTTGCTTACGAATTAAAGGTTTTAAGAGGGGCAACTTTAAATTGAATCAGTTCACACTGCACGTAATTTTGGTGGTCGGCTAATTTATTCACATGGATGTCTTATAACCTGTTAACCATTTTCACTATCATTTCTCTTCTCTTTTGCTTCATTGTTCATCCATTCCATGTTTAATCTTTATGATTAAAATTTGTCCGGCATTCGAAGCATCGTATTTTTTTGCTTTGAAATCCGGACACCAAGATTTATTGCCAAAATCTGTCGTTTTAGGACTTTCACATCACTTCCAAGTATTGAGCAACGTTATTTAACACCATTTATTAGATTTTTATCATCTTTTTCTACTTAAAATAACTCCACTAGTGAAAATACATTTGAAACGCACATTCTACCAATTTTAGCTAGACGACGAAGAGGAGATAAAAACCAGTGTTCAAATTGACGTGATTTTGTTTTTCATTTAATTTAGGTAATTTTCACCGCCTACTGTTATGTGAATACAGTTCAAATGTTAATATTACGTATTTGAAGTAATGTGTACATTAAAATTTATGTTAAAATGGGTCTGGCTCACCATAAATGATCAAAATGTTCAGAGTGTCCGGCTTTCGAAGCGTCCGGGAATTCGATGCAAAACGGTACTCTGAAGAACAAAAATTTAAAATAAAAAAAATGTTCGGGATCCCTCGTTGGATTTTTTTGGGAAATACGTCAAATGGAAGCTAAAAACCTATATTTTCGAAGGGTGAAAGATTTAGCGATGCCTATTTTTTTGTGATAAACCTCTCCCATATACACGCCGTGTAGTGAGCTCAATGTATACAAAACTTCAGGTTATTTTTAGTTCGTCGTCAAAATTTCAGTCAATTCGGCCTACCAAAATGAGATACAGATCCCCGAACTTGGGCATTTTGTATGGTAAAACAGCATTTGGTTACTAACTTTTTCACCGACTGTAAATGATGAAATATAATAGTTGTATAGAACTGGTTAAACGCTGGTAATAAAAATTAATACATCTTATCAATAATACAAGCATCTTTTTCTATGATCATATATTTTACTGATTGAAGTAGTAATCACCAAGTTTTCTGATTTTTTTTATACTTATAGTACAATAAATCTATTTGCAAAAATCCTTGTCAAACGTCACCATTCTGGACCATAATCTAATATGGTGATCGTACAGTATGTGCCGTACAGTCGAGTGAAATTCTTCGGTAGGGTAAAATTGATTATCGTTTCACACGATTTTGTTTCTTAGAGAACCGATATCAATGTAACCCGTAGTAAATGAACCTTCTTGGTCCTAATGATTATTGCATATAATAATGTAAAGTTACAGAATCATGTTATGTGTGGCATTGTCAGACATCCATATACATCTAGCTCTAAATAATGATTTGGATGGTTTCTGTAAACCTAAAGATTTAGTTAAATATTCCGAATTTAGCTCTTAAATTGCTGAGGGAGGAGGAGGAGACAAAAGTATATTAAATTTGTACCAGCATAACTAGTAAAAACAACTCTCCTATTTTTTCTTTTCTCTTTCTTCAATACAGTTATCTCTCCCTTACTCGATATTGAAGGGACCATCGAGTTAGGGAGGTATCGAGTTACAGAACACAAAACAAGTGTAACTGCGATCCAAGGGACCATCGAGGTAGCCATGAATACCACCTTTTACTAAGGTTCTCTAACTCGATATCGGGATACGGAATATCGAGTAAGGGAGAGTTAACTGTATAAGAATCACAAATTAATATATACTACAGTGATGGACATATGTTAATTCTCCACCGCACCAAATTGCGTCCGACCACAATTTGGTCGATAAGGCAGCCGACATTGATCGTTTTCTCACCTCTTATTGGTGCGGTTACAAGAAACGATAAGCACCCGTGAGCGCATGCTTGCCTATTTAAAGGGGCTCGTACGACCAATGTAACCACTCAAAGCACGTCAAACAGCTGGCCTGCGTAGACGTAACCATCCGATTCATGTGTGTTTAGTATTATTCAACTCGTAAAGTCATTCAGTCCAGTTTTTCTAATCATTATTTGAAACATCCGAAGCTCCCTCGATAATTGAAAGCAAATAGCCGAAATGTCGCTCGATTTGGACGAATGTTACGAGCATGTCCTCGGATTGGTAGAACAAGCTGGACAGGTAAAATGGATGTTAGAAGATAGGCATAGTGCCACATGAGTTTATCATTCATTGATGATGTATCGATTTTGTGGAAGTTGTACATTCCCGAGGGAATCATTTTTCCATTTAATTAAATTAAATTCCATTGATTCAGATTATCGCATCGAGGAATTATGGAGAGAAAACGGTGGTGGAAAAGTCCAGCAACATTGATTTGTTAACCGAAACGGATCAGCAAGTCGAGCGACTTCTGATGGATGGTATAACTGAGAAATATCCCGATCACAAGTGAGGAATTCAGTGGAGTTGTGTTTAGAATTTAAATGCTGACGTTCATTCAAAAACAGGTTCATTGGTGAGGAAGAAACTAGTGCTGGGAAGAAGGCAGAGCTGTCCGATAACCCTACCTGGATTATCGATCCAGTGGATGGCACCATGAATTTCGTTCACAGTTTTCCCCATTCATGCATTTCGATTGCGTTGCTGGTCAATAAGGTGAGCTCGTTCCGTTTATGCTAGTTGAGCCATTCTAATAGGAATCTTCCACTGCTGTAGCAAGCCGAAATTGGAATCATCTACAATCCGATGCTGAACCAGAAATTTACGGCTCGCCGAGGCAAGGGCGCATTCATGAATGAGAAAGCGATTCGAGTTTCGGGAGAAACTCGACTGGAGCATGCTTTGGCAACGACGGAATTCGGCACTAGTCGTGACGAGGAAAGGACGGCTATCGTTTTGGAGAACATTGGGAAACTAATTCGAGTTGTTCACGGGTAATGGTAGAATTGTGCTTGCTAGCACGGAAGTGTAGCTAAAGTTTGGAGTCATCTTGATAAATACATAAAGTAGATTAAATAAATCAACTGAAACACTATTCTATCTCTTTGCACAGGATGCGAAGCTTGGGATCTGCTGCCTTAAACATGGCCATGGTTGCCCTGGGTGGAGCTGATTTCAACTATGAGTGCGGTATCCACGCATGGGATATCGCTGCGGGGGATTTGATTGTCCGGGAAGCAGGCGGAGTCTGTCTGGATCCAGCTGGAGGACCTCTGGATCTGATGTCTCGCCGGGTGCTGTGTGCCAGTTCGCAAGAGCTTGCGGATAAAGTGGTTCCATTGCTGACGCAGTATTATCCGCAGCCAAGAGACTAGGAAAAGTCCACAGAGTGATGGATAATGATTGTGCAATCGTTTTTATATACGAAGACTATGAACGTTCGGTTCATGTGTTCAACTTTTAAAACCGTATCTATTGTATCCGTGCTATGACTGTTGTTACCTGCATTGCATTATTGATAAAAATAGGTACATGTAATTAGAAAAATGTAACTAGAATCATTTACATATATTCCATAGGCCAAATAAAAGTCGACCAATGTAAAATTGATTTTAGTATTTTCTTATTTCCTGACATTTCATTGTAACTAGATCTTCTTTTTGGCATTAACGTCCCTTTTAGATCTCTCTACCAGATTCACACTGGCTAATCGGGGCTTACTTCGGAGAGGTACGATTAAATAATTAGGTGTGCACTTGTTGAGATTTTCGTAAAGACTGATTCTATTACAATTTCTTCGGATTCTTATATCGATCAAATCATCCCATATATCGGTTTTCGTTGAACGAATCATTCGGGATTTCGTCCTAAATGTACATCACAGTTCCCACTGGGACAGAGCCGGCTACTCAGCATAGTGTTCTTATGAGCAAATCCACAGTTATTAACTGAGAGCTTTCTTTGCCTAATTTGCCATTTTCGCATTCGTCTATCGTGTGACAGGCACAATGATACTATATGCCCAGGAAAGTCAAGGAAATTTCCATTACGAAAAGATCCTGGACCGACCGGAAATTGAACCCAGACACATTCAGCATGGCTTTGCTTTACCGTGGACTCTAACCACTCAGCCAAGGAAGGCCCCTAACTAGATAACACCCTGATATTAACAATCAGTACTACGCTGCCCATGTTCGCTTATGGTTGACGTAACCCCACCAGTACAATGCGTGAAAGTGCGTTTTTGGTTCCCAAATACATTCTTGCATCTGTTAACAATTTCGGTCAAATAATCTGTGCATTTGCTGAAGATTGAAATTCAAAAACAAACTAGGGGCTTATATTAATTTATTTACTTGCCGAAGGCGCCATCTTTCTAAGTGGTCAGGATCCTAATCTATCCGCAAACAAGATTTTGCCACCAGGCGGCGCTAGTGAGCATAGACTAGCGCCACCTGGTGGCAAAATCTCGAATCTCTTGGCTAGAATAATGATAGTCCTTATGCTACTGAACAACTTTGCCGAAGGCGCCATCTTTCTAAGTGGTCACGATCCTGAGATATCCGCAAAACAAAATTTCGATGCTCACTACCGTCACCTAGTGGCAGAATTCCGCAATTCAATGACCACCATATGTGCTTGAACTACTGAACAATTTTGCTGAACATCATGAATCTCTATTTTGAATACTTTTTAAGATATTGATCATTTATAAAGAACGGTCGTAAATCTCAATGTCGGTCGTAAAAAAGTGGTCGTAAAACAAACCGTCGATAAAAAAAGTCGTGAAAAGAGGTTGGAGTGTAGAACAAATCATACTGTATCGAGCCTCCAAAACTCTTAACTTTCGAATGGCGGGTGAAGATTTTGATTCCGCAACATGAATAATTTTAAATGAATAGAATCGTGTTGACTTTTCTTGATGCTTATTTCGGACGGTTCGTTATTTTTGCCTTATTTCCCGGACAATAATTTAAATCATATATAGAAAAGCAAAATTATCAGTTGAAATCGTCAGACCACTAAAGAAACGTTTAACACAGTTAAGCATTATAATTTTTTATAAATATTCATGGAAAATGTTCATTAAAACGAGCCTCAAAAGTGCGAACTTTTGAACGGCAAAAATTGAAACATTTCGTGTGAAATGCTTCCCATACAAAGTAGAGTGTCCGGAATTTGAAGCTGTCCGTAATATGAATCAAAACGGTACATCTATCGTTATTCTTGGTTCACGGGCCCTTTTTAGTAGCTGCGATTAATGCCGCCGGCAAAGCAGAAGACCGGAAGATGGCAAAGCAGGATTCCGGATTTAGCACATGGACGATGGTGGTATTGCGACTATCATCCCAAATACGGCAACGAACTGCGACTTTTTGGATTAACCTCTTGATGATGGGTCGCACGTCGGTAATCGCATGTGTCGGTGACGGATGACGCAGTTGACGACGGTGGGGATCGTCGATGGCTTGACACGTGGCCTCTCTACGTGATAAAAGAAATGGTGGTGGCCGCTCTGTCGGAACGGTTTGTTGCCTTCCGGCTTTCCCCTCAAACCGGGACCTTTGAGCGCCGAAGCGCGGGGGTCGAGAGCAGTGTTAAGCGAGTTGATGCCGTGCTTGGGTCGTAGATCGCTAGACTTCGATCCTAAATTAAAAGCCGTCGAACGGCTGTTCAACGCATTAACAAAAATTGTCCACACAACAACAAAATAACAATTACCTTTTTTATTTACAAACGCCCACACAAACTAGCTTGACCGCACGTAACATTTTGAACTTAAGCTAACGAACTTTACTACACTTTTTTTTTCTCTGTTCGGATGCGTCACTGCGACCAGTATTTAAATCTATTGTGGCATTACCCGTATCCTTAGTGTATAGTGCATGTCGCATTACTCCATTTCCATTGATAGGTAATGAAGCATCGATTTCTGTACAGTTCTTGTTTTGATTCCTTAGATATTGATACAAATCGACTATGATGAAAAGGTCCCGCTATTTACACCCTTCATAGAAATTTACATCTCAGCGAAGGCGCGCCCCTTAGCAAACTTAATCGATTAACTTTCTGAGAAACCAAATCGGTACTACTGATATTTGATCATGCAATGGAACTCTAGTCCCATCCTAATTTGGCTTTTAGTTTAGTCTCAGAAAAATACTAGAAAAAAGGGGCTTTATGCTAGCAGCAAAACCGAATCAAGCTAGAAAATTTGTTTAGTAATCAGAATTCACGTGAGTCCTTGAATTACCAGTACTTACAGTCCTTGTTGAGTTAATACTCATGATTGATATCCTGGCTTCATGTGTAGTCTCGGGACTGACCAACTCCGAGTCTTTAACCATCTGCTAGGTAAAGCAGAATTATTTTCAGAAACTGTTGCCAGTAACAAGGACTTTGTACCGCGAATCCTTGAATTACCAGTACAAATTACCCTAGCCCGACAAACAAGATGAGACTAGGGTTTAAATTGGTAGATCTTACTCCGTAACGCACCACGAAAAGGTGATCTACCCGCGTTACGTTTACTACACTACAGAAAGGAACAAAACGTAACATTACTAATAATCTAAAAAGAGAAGTCTTTTCAAAGAATTACCAAATTAAACACACCGCGACACTAAAAAATATTACGGCACTCTCGCCTCTTCCACGGTCCAGGTCAAAATGTACGAGTAGAAATTCTGAAAGTCCTCAGATAAGGTGTGATTTTACATCTTCGTGGACGAAACTACGTAAAATTACCGAAGTAATTTTACGACCTTTTCAAACGACAATCCTCATCAACTACGAATGAGAACCGATGAAAGCGCTATCTCTTTCGCTACAATTCCATCTGAATGACCTGTATCATTTCATATAATTTTAGAATCCGATCTATTTATAACGATCGTAAACGTTCGAATAAATCTTAAAATAATATTTACAAAAAAGCATGGTCACTCTCTACACTCTGAGAAAAATTCTATGAATTCTTTGGTAGGTATTGCTGTGTGCGTTTGAAATGCAAAAATCAAATGCGGGAACACCAAACGCAGTAAGATTTTTCACAAGGAAAGCGAAGTCAAAGAAAGCTTTTCTTTGCTAGGTTGGCGGTGATATGGATCGCGGTTGCTAAATGTCCTTTGATTAGTTTGTGTTGCCGCGTTTGGAACGCTTTTGAACAAAATTTGCACGTCAAACGCAAACAGCAATATTTCCTAAACCAATTTTTCATGACTTACCTTCAAGGATTCTTTTGGAATCAACTCCAAGAATCTTAAAATTTATTTCATATAATGAAAAATGCAACAGAGATTCATATAAAGATTTCTTCACGGATTTTTTTTAAACTCTTCCAAAACAGTAACAAATATATTCCGCATGAGTTCTTTTGGAATCCCTTCAAGTATAATTCTGAGAAAAATGATTTGACTTCTACCATGAAAAGGCACAGAAAGAATTAATTCCTGGGCCAACCAATGCTGTAGGTTTTAGATTCTAAAGGAAATCTTCAAAGACTTTGAATAGAGAATTAAGAAATAAGAATTTTCAAAGAGAGCTTGAAGGAGAAATTCCAGCCAACGATTCTTTGGTATATAATACCTGCAGTAATTTCTAGAATAAACCAGGAAGCAATCTCTCGAATAAAATATACAGGCAATATTCCCATAAAAGTTCCAATTTTCGGAGGTATTCTGCAAACTTCTTTGATCCCCAAATAGTGTTTCTAGCAAAATTCCTAGGATAATATCCAAAACCTATTTATGGCAAATTACTTTGAAGAATCGCTGGAGTAATTTCTTAGGGAATTCCTACGTAGTTTTTAGTGAACTTCGTGATCAAATATTTAGAATGTTGGTGAATAATTCCTGTAGGTATCCTCCGACAACCTTAACGGATTCTGATGTAATTTCTCAAAATAATCTTTACAATTGAGGTTGATGAAGTTTCTTTAAAAACAATCTGAAGCATATATCTCTCATATTAAGAGGTATCTCTTAAAAATTTAGTTAGTTTCAGGCTGCATTTTATTAAAGATTTTCATAGAGAAATGTGAAGAAATGTAATGTTTGAAAAAAGAAAAAAAAAACAAGTTTATTAGGTCGTTCATTAATCCCAAATGAGTTGTCTGGAGTAATTTTCAAAGAAATATCGGTAGGAAAACTAAAGGTAATTCAGGTGAACAGAAACTGGACGAAATTTAAAAGGAATAAAAGAAAAAACTCCTCAAGTGCTTCCCAGAAGTATAAAAATCCTTAACACTTTAGTAGTCGCGCTGTTCTATTTTGTACAACACTATTGAAAAAACCTCGCTTTTCTTTCACACCATCAGATTTTTGGCAGATTCCTTTAAAGATTTATTGCGGATTGTTGACAAAACCGTCGAATGATTTCTGTTAAGGTTTTTGACATTAATTAAGACTACGATTAATTTTTTTCAGAGTCATTATATACAGTTGTGTTCAGAATAATAGTAGTGAAAGCCGATTTTCATACAAAATGCTCAACTTTGGCATGCTGTAACTTTGTTTTCGTATGAGCAATCGGTATGAAATTTTGGCAGTGAACTACAAATATACTCAATTTCATTATCACAGGATTTGAAAATTTTCACACTACCGGCTAAAAAATTAAGCACCAGGTGAAATCGCTCAAAATAATAGTAGTTTTTCTTTTGTAAATTTTTGTTCAGCAACAATTTTATAAAAAAATGTCTTGTTTATATATTTATAGCTTGGGTGGAAATGGTTGAAACGACGAAGAACGAAAAATTCAAAAACTCAATATAAAGCGGATACTTAAATAAATAAAACTACTATTATTTTGAGCGATTTCACCTGGTGCTTAATTTTTTAGCCGGTAGTGTGAAAATTTTCAAATCCTGTGATAATGAAATTGAGTATATTTGTAGTTCACTGCCAAAATTTCATACCGATTGCTCATACGGAAACAAAGTTATAGCATGCCAAAGTTGAGCATTTTGTATGAAAATCGGCTTTCACTACTATTATTCTGAACACAACTGTATAAGGTTGATGGGAAATGATTATAATTCCCAAAAAAATCTTCACATGAATCATGGTAGATGTTAAAGGATGGATCATGCATAGTACAGTACTGGACAGAATAAAGTACGCATTGGCCGTTTTTCCATACAAAATAGTCAAGTTTGGAGGCTTATATCTCGATTTCTAGATGTCCGATTGACCTAAAATTTTCACCGCAGCTTGACAGTAACCTCAAATTTGCTAGGCTAGAAATTCATAAATTTACATTAACAAACTTTTATGTTATTGCAAATCTCAAATTTTGATAAAAATGACAAAATTTTTAAATAGAAATAATTTTAAAATGCAAATATTTAGGGCAACATGTCCTTCTGCAAAAATTTGCAATTTGATGAGACACACAAGTTTGTTGAACATCATTTTTCGGTAAAACTGATTGTTTTCAAAATATTTTCAAAATAAAATTATGATTTTTTTTGAAAATTGAGAGATTTTCAATAATTTAAAAGATTGTGTTTCAAATACAGTGATATTCCAATTGAGTAAAATCTATGTTATATCTAGGCTGTGCTGAAAATTCCAGATCAAACGGACCACTGGAAGCTGAGATTCAGATCTCCAAACTTGACCATTTTGTATGGAAAAACGGCCAATGCGTACTTTATTCTGTCCAGTACTGTATGTGTGTTCCCATCTCCAATTGTCGAAAAATTATCTATGAATTTCCCATATCCGTCAGAAATTTACCCATCTATTTTTTTTCAAAAGTAATTGACATTTCCAACAAAATTCCGAGCCTTCCCAGTCATCTTCAAACTGTCTTATCTGGCTTAATAATTCTATTTCCTTATTGGCTAGAACATCTTTTCATAAATATGTTTAATATTTTCACTTATTTATTCACATAGTTCTGAAACAATTTTACAATTCAGAAATAATATAAGATTTTTGATTTTGAGATCCAATTTGCCTTAATATTATGCTAAACATCATTTATAATTCAGAAAATACCTCAAAGTTTCATAATATTCTTTCCGAAAATCCCAAGCACCGCTATACGAACCAAACTTAGAGCCAATCAACTAAATCTTGAATAAATTTCTGAATGTGTTCTGGAAGAATTGCTTGAAATATTTCACGATAAATTCATAGAAGAGTTCTTCGAAAAATCTTCAGAAAAATTTCCGAAGTTAAACTAATAATTTATAGATGGATCTAACAATTTCCCATGTTAATCAAAAGTTCCCATTTTGCTAACAATGAGGACGTTGGAGAAGCGCAATCTGATGATGATTGAAACTGCAAGTACAAATAAGTAAGTTTTGATTTTGTATTTCGAATTTTTAACTTTATATTTCATTCATAACAAATAACGTGAACAAAGGGGGAGGGGACTAATTTGCCAAAACAACGCAGAGCCACAATGGGAGATGGGTTGTTGGAAGGTCAAAAAAATGACCACTTGATCTATGAATGGTCCCTTACGAAAAATAATGTTCAACTTTGTTTGATCATTTTTTTCCTACTATTTTAAAAAGGTAGTTCAATGATGTATATAAGATAGATTACGATTTCATTAATAAATGAAAAAGTTCGAGTATAAAGGTGTCCACTAGGCCGTCCCTTATTTTTCGAAAATGTGAAATGTTATAAGTTCGTCATTGTAAAGTGCTCGTTTTGGTAAGAAAAAAATCAGGTAAAAATTTTAAGTCCGTACGTGGACACTAAGTGGTCCCCTAATGACCCTAAAAGTATTAGGTGTAGATGACCCACAGTGCTTCGTCCCTTGGACAAAAGTAAAAAATTCAACATTCATATTCGACCGAATCAAGTAGGCCATGATGTAAACATATGTTTTGAGCGTGTAGTACATATATATTGAAAGTTCGTGCAGTTTTCAAAACAAACCAAAACACCACGTGTTGACAAGTTGTTTCATCGTTCTATATTATTCATTGTTTTCGTGTCAATCCAGTCTCTCTACAATTCGCATCATTCCCATCATTATTATATTTTCAAAATGAAAACCGTTATGGACCGTATTGTAAGTAGGAGTCATTCCATTCAATTTTGTGTGATATATTTTAACAATTGTTGAAAAAGATGCTTCTGAGCTACATGCTTTTTAATACAGAAGAAAATTAAAACACTTATCCTCTTTTTGTCCATACAAAAAAGTACCTTAGAGTACCTTTCTAAAATCCACCTAAAAATAAAATTTGAAGTATTTTTTAAATTCTGGAAGTGATTCCAGCTGCATATGTTTGCCAATTGTATTTCATCTTATGATTTTTAGGATATGTTGCCACAACCATCAATAAAGATTGTTTCGAGCAGTAGTTTTCTGCCGCTCCACCCAATCGTAAAAATAATGTTCTGAATTGCATGTACAGTTGTTATGGCACTGATTCTTTCTCCAAGATATTTGAGAACGAGCTAAAGACGTTTTGCAAATTTTATTAAGCATAAGCATAAGTATAAGCATAGATGACCGTACAATTCGTAGTTGCTACTCCGTGATTGACCAGAACAATCGAAGTTGCACAGGGAATTAATTAATGGGGCTTGGGATTAGCTTACCATTCTTCAACAGGGATAGGGTGCGACTCAAAACTCTTTCGGTGCAACACGCGCTACCGGGAGACAGCACGTTCAATTTGAAAGAGACGTGCTGGTGCAATATGAATTGTGTTGCACCCATTCTTTTTTGTGTGCTAAAACGCTTAGACTCCCATGTGCCGTTGCTGATAATCTCTCTGAGCATTAGGCAAGGCTCTCTCAAATAACACCACTTTGCTTTGATGACGGAGTACGGATGGACGCCACTCTCAAACGAATCACACAAAAATTTGTTTACTTCATAAACTATATATGATTTCGCGTAACACACAGGGTAGATGTACCAATAGTGGAGGTACTAAGCACGATTAATCTTCATTTAACCGCTTAAATTCAAGAAGCACAATTAATGAACATATTAATGTTTTAAGCCTGATTCGCTGCTGACAAGTAATTTCTCAGCCTATCTTGATGCATGAGAAATTTCTGCAAGGAATCGACCAAGAATGCGCTTTTTTCTTATCGCAGTACGCAATTGAAAAGAACTGTCAGTTCAAATGGGAGTCGCTGTAGAAAATTTCTGCAAGGAATCGGCGAGAAATATCTTTAGCGATTCCTTTTCAGTAGCAAATCAGGCATTAAGCTAAGTATGCTGTTTCGCTCAAGAAAAGTAAAGAAATTCCTTGACTGAAAGGGTCAAGAAATTTCCTACAGAGAGCCCCCTTTGAAGTGACATTTCTTCTCAACTGCGTACTGCGATCAGAAAAAAGTGATTTTCTTGACCATTTCTTGGGAGAAATTTTCCACACATCGAGATAGGCGATTCCCTTTCTTCTCAGTAGCAAACCGGCCTTTAATGGGAAGAAAGACAATTGACTAAATAAGAAAAAATGATTTCATCGCAGTAGCCAACGGCATGTCAGTGAAAAATAGTACCGTAAAACGGGGTAACTTTGATAGTTTTTTCGAAGATTACTTCAATATTTATGCATGCTGTTTCAAAGAATTACAATTTAAATTTTTAAAACAAGTACTGACATCCTAGCTATCGATTGCACTTGATAGATCGCCAAAAGATACATTCCGAATGGATATATTATTTTTCATATAACCAAAAGTCGGTTTTCTGTTTTGGGGTAACTTTGATAGTCGAACAAAATTGAACGAATTACGGAACATTTATAGGGCGTTGCATACCTCTGGGCGTTTAACGCTATATGGAAATTTATGGTTTTGATTACAAAAATGGTCCCAGTTTGTAAAAATAATTTTCGCTAAGAGATTTAATACCGAATTCATGTTCTACTGTAAAAAGGCTGTCATGGATAAGTGACGAACTCATTATAACTTTATCAAATAGCGATCGTAGAACAAATTGTTTGTAGACGTTGCAAAAATGCTAAAATCTTTTAAATTTTTAATATTTGCATATAAATCTTCAAACGCACTTGATTCCAACGAAAATAGCTTTGACATGAAGTGTAATACTAATACTATTTACTTTTGCATTTGTTTTTCTTAACTGATTAACAGAAACTTCGTTATTTCGTTCAATATGTTGTGGGTCTCGCACTATCAAAGTTACCCGCATTATCAAAGTTACCCCGTTTTACGGTACCTACACTGTTCCTTTAGTTGCGGTATATTTTTAATTTGCGTTCCTATAGTTGCGGTATCCGTTATTTTCTTGTGGGATCCTCCACTATAATGACACTTTACCGCAACTATTGGTACAAGTAAGAAAAGTTTCAGCAATTTAAGTGATATTTCATCAACTTTCAAGCAATTTGCACGCTGTTTTCAACTATTTCATGTATCAACAAGCCAATACGTCGATTGGCAGTGTCAATTCTGTGGTTAATGCAACAAAATTAGTTAAAATGGCGTTACAACTATAGGAACACCCACAACTAATGGATTACTTATCCTACTTCGATAATTTCGACGACTTCGGTATGGGGCTCTGCACTGTTTTCATTTTGCATCGGATTTTGACGTTTACTGGCCTTGTTGTTTATGATTTTATGAAAGAGTGAACGAGAGGGAATGATTTTTGTGCAGAGCCCCATACTTTTCGTGTTGACCAGGAGTTTTGACAATTTCCTGAACAAACGATTGCTTTGATTAAATTCAATATATCTGACAATATTTTCGTGTGATCGTTGTGTTTATTATCGTTTTTGTTTTTAGGAACTGGATCGGTGAGCAACACATAAACAAACCAACTTCAAGCAAATTGCAGTTCGGTCGAACCTGAATCGGGTTGGGGTTGAAACTGTGATTCAGAACGGGTTGCGCCAGCTTCAACCTATGTTCAAAAACGAATTCGACATATGTTATTGCTGTGTGCGTATGAAACGCAAATATCAAATGCGGGAAGACCAAAGGCGGTAAGATTTTTTACAAGGAAAGCGAAGTCGAGAATTACTTTTCCACGGAAGTGTCAAGAGTTTTGTCGATTGTTCTGACACCCCCTGACCCGAGGGAAAATTTGTTGTATGAAATTAAAAATAATTTGTCTGGCACGTAACACGTATCCTTAAGATGTTACAGCTCGTACAAAATTTGAAAAATATTCATACAAAATGCGTTACGAGGGGGTGGGTGGGTGTCAAAAATGGCCATTTTCGGCGTTATGAAATTTGTGAATAAACACTAAAATAATTTTGAAGTGTAGAGCAAGCAAAAAATGATTCGACACCGCCGTCAGTCACATTCGTTCTCGATTATGTTTCCAATGAAAAGCACCAAACGAAGCACATTGTGCTTTACTCCAAGAGTTTTAAAGAGTAGAGCTGGAGCTATCTTTTGTCTCTCACACAGTTGCAGCAATACTCGCACCTAATTTTGTGTCACTCAACAAAAACAAGAGACGCACGCAAAAGTCGGGAGCAGCACATGCATATTTTGCACCGCTCCGAGTTTTCTGCCATTCTCTGTTCTTCAATGTGCACAAATCGAGAGCTCAAATTTTAAAAGTCAATAACGGCGCCGGCCACGTCCTTACGGTCATCGGGGAAGGGAAGGAATGTTAGTGCGACTACCGTTGTTACTAGAGACCGAGATCACCTCTGCATCTCCACGGTTGTCATGGACAGGATATTGGGTTAGTGGGTAAGGTATAGATCTGGGAGTCACCAATGGTAGGTGATGCGATCCATGATATAATTACGCCTAACCGAATTCGCGAAACAATTCGATTGCATTGTACGCTGGACAAGTGTTCATCGCTCGCCCTCGCAAGAGCAAGCGATGCGATCAATAGATCAAACACAACTAACGGATCACGCCACTTTTCACTTCACCCGACCGACGCGCGACATGTTTGATCCTGCCCTCATCGCCCGCCCCCGCAGGAGAAAGCGTCAAGGTCGAAGGATCAAACACAACTCTAAAGACGTTTTGCAAATTTTATTGTTGCAAAATAAACCAAAAATGGGCTAAATGTGGAAGATCATACAAAATTTTCGTGAAGCAAAACTCCGACTGGTTAGCAAAACCAGTTCAGCTCCCGCGCAATCAGGAAACTGACGATGCAGATATTTCTAGCTCGGCTGCAATGGGGCCTCACAAACCGTTCAATGAATGTTCAAGAAAAACTAAAAAAAGACGTGTTGCAGATCTATTCAAAGAAGAGCTCACATTCGCTGACAATTTATCAAATTCTTCGAGTGGGGATCTAGTACAGGTCATGACTGCAGCACAGGCATTAGCTTTGAACATTGATTTAGATCTGTCGAAACGAAAGTACAATTTGCTTCGAACCACTTTGAACGAATTACATCCGAACTTGCTTCCTAGCTTTTATGCGCTAAAGCAAGAGAAGCAAAAAATAATTCCCAAACCGATTTCTGCATCAGAAACAGCTGCTACAGTCGATCTACAACAGCTCATGAATTATACCGCATCATGAAGGATATCTCGTTGGAAGCTTTAATGCTGTAAAACTGGTTTGCAAGTGGGGCTGCGATGGAAGTTCAGGACACAGCATGTGCAAACAAACATTTTCGGAAGCAGGAAAATCCGAAAAGCTGGATAAAAGTTTGCTGACCGAAACCATTGCGACCTTCCGTTGAAAATGATCGAAATAAAAGAAAATAAATCCCTCTGGTCAAAGGACATTTCAATTTTCTTTTTTAGCAATAATGCAGTTCTCGGATGATTAATAGCTCGTAAATGAATTGTGTTGCTAATAAAAAGAAACTTTATTCAACCTTTTTTATTGGATTTCATTTCATTCATTAGAATAATCCGTACTTCAATATTTTGATAAAAAATGGTTAATTTTATTTTGAACATTTCTTCCAAGCGAGCACTGTTCTATGGTGTCAAATGTAAAATTTGACGTATAAGCCACTCATGCAATTACTGATGTATTATGTGTCATATATGCCAATAATGAGTTTTTTTGTGTATAGTGGTTATCACGCCCAATGGTATGGGTGCCCTAGTGTAGATGTAGTTGTGAACCTTAGAGGAAAACAATATGCACTCTGTCTCGAAAAACACCCAGAATCCGGGTGTAAATTTTTCAAATTGGGTAATATTTCCATATACATTTTGATGAGTCTGGAAAGCGTGTGCAAGTTTCTTTGAGGAAAACAAAAACAAACTGTGTATGACGAGCGTATGCTAGTCTACGTGTGTTCAAATATCACTAAGCTCTATAACGAGATCCTCCTCAACATCGTAGGGCAAAACCGCATAAAACATCTCGTAATGACTTTTGTCCCCAAGTGCCATACGTTCGAAGCACTGTGTGACCCAATGCGCCAAATCGAGCTCGCTATTCTAGTGTACGCAACATGAGTACGAAAAGCCACTAGTATCGAATTGATAATCAGCATAGAATTTTGAGTAAAATAATATTTTATACTGTGGATATCTTCATAACACTGCACGCTGACTTAAAATTCAGAACTACAAAAGGATCGTTCAAATATTACGTAACGCAACAAGGGGAGAGAGGGGGTCTTCCGTATTGTTGCGGTCATACACAAATTTTAAATTTTTCGTACAAGGGCTGCTACGTGGGGGGAGGGGGGGGTTGAAAATTGCGTCACGTCATAGTGATTCAAATATTCATCCCAAAGAAAACAAACTTCTGTGCTGATTATCAACGCGCGCAGGACAATTTATTACTGGGTGCTTCTCGTGCTGCTTGCACTAGGGCAGCGAGCTTGATTTTGCGCACAGGGTCATCTCCGCCTAATACCTTCAGGGCCGTTGGGGGACCACTTAGCGTCCACGTACGGTCTTCAAATTTTTACCTGATTTTTTTCTTACCAAAACGAACACTTTACAATGACGACCTTATAATATTTCGCATTTTCGAAAAATAATGGACGGCCTAGTGTTCACTTAAAATGAACAGCCCTTAGGCCTTGAACAGTGAAACTTTTCACTCAAATGAGCTCATTTTTTCACCTTAATTGTCATATTGTATGCATATTTTTGATTTTTTTAAGCTCCATAAGAACTCTGTCGAATCACGTGAATCGCTCCAAAAGTATGCCACCACAATGGTATCGCCTGCTGCCCATGACCTAGTGTAATATGTACAATAAATTTTATTTCTATCCCATTGGATTGTTCTGACATGGTCGAATCGAGATCACAGCCAGATTTCCTCTGTACCGCAAAATATCTAGCTAAACCGGCGTCAGCTCTATTTTCCTTCTCTTTTTTCTTTGCATTGCTCCGATACATCGCACGATGGTCCTGCATTGCTCATTGGGGTGAAAATTCTACCCTAACCTCGTTCAAGGATAATGTAGGTAAGTGCCGCCCATCGACATGTGTCAATGACAGAAGGGGGGTTTTGTGGGCCAAACGCCAAATTGCATCGTTCTCATTTGCCATATCAACTTTCTCTCGCTTATCAAATTTGAGAGAGATGAGAATTGTATTTGTTTTTGTTGTGCTCCGCGTGAGAGCATTTTTGCCGGTTTATCATAGTTGATTCACGGTGTGCCTGAAATCGTTATTAAAAAAAAACAATTCAAACATTAGCTTTGTTGGTCTTTGACGACACTTCCCAAGTATTCCCAAACGTTTAGGTTCGTCAGATCCTCTTCCACTGCGTACAGCCAACGTATTCATAGTCTTCCACGAATTCGACGACATCTACCTGGTTCCCTGCTGAATATTATTTTCGTATGACTTTCTTCCGACATTCGCACTAAGTGTGCTGTATTTTACACGCTTAATAATATTCTTATCTTTACACATTTGTTATAACTCGTGAAACATGCGTCTGCGCCACACACAATTTTTTAGTTTCCCGCCGAGTATTGTTCGCAGCACTTTACGCTTGAAAACACCGAAGGCTTTCCGTTCCTCCTCATTCAACTTACACACTTCGCAACCGCAAGAATCAATGTTTGAACAGGACGAATTCAATTTCCGTTTGCAAATTGTGGGACCTAAGCTTGTTACGTAATCCGTAAAATACGTACGACTGCATTATTCGTCTTTCCACTTCGTGAGAAACATCATTATCACATGTCACAGGTGTTTCAAGGTAAACAAACTCTTCAACAGCCTCAAACACATCCCCATCAAACACTACGGGCGATGACATATTGAAAGAGAAGAGAAGTGAAGTGAAGTGTTGGCGAAAAGAGAAGAGAAGAGGTAAAAATGGTATGGCATACTGGGAGAGGTTTCGAAAGAGTTTCAATGCGCTCCGTGTTTTCATTGATTTTGTGCTTCGGCAGCAGCATGCTGCCTGCGACCAGAGAGAGAGCGCGCACGGCTGCTTTATTCGGTTTCTTCTCCTTTCCCATGTCCCATTCGCATCAACAGAGGCCTGTAAAGGCGACTCTGTAGAATGTAGCAAGTTTGTTAAAATCATTTCTCATCAAGCAGGAAGACTGCTTCTCGATGGCGTGCGAAGAAAACCATTTAAATCACTAAGCATGTTTATTTTTCGTCATCATCCGCACTCAAGTCCGCTAGAAATTACAATGTAGGGCCGATACAACTTGGATGAAACAAGCAGAAATAGCAATCATAGGCTATCATTCAGAGTATATACCATGACCCCACAGTTATGGATCAAATAGTGTGGAGTCCAACCTATAAAATGCAATAAAACTACATGGTAAACGTAATTTAAAAGCACGAATTGAATCGTTTCAAATTGGATCTTCATATAGTAAACTGTTTTGAATGTAATATTTACATAGGATTGCATAAAAATTAATAATTGTATCGGTTTCTGAAAACCATATTATGGATCAATTTTCATATTATGGATCAAATTGTGACATATTACGGATCAGTGCGCAAAATCAAGAGATTTTCAACTCAATGCATCTGTTTTGCTTGATTTGGCGAAAGTTAACAATGTGTCACATATTACTGCAAAAAAAAATAGCATTAATAGTGCTGGAAACAAGAGTAAAATGCCCTTTTTTGTGATACTGCATTGTAGTAACTGAGACATGAACTGTTTTCGCTCCATACCAAGTTTCCATTCATTTTTGTCTGCTAAAAACGGAATTGACAAACCTTGATGTTTTATTAGTTATATCCTTAGTGCTTTTGTCTAAAAATGTCGAATCCAATGCTTAAAATGGCAGAAATCTACATTCTTTGGATGTGATCCATAACCCTGGTAAACAATCATTTCCTGGTCCATATTATGGATCACTAGTTAGAAGTGCTAATATTTGGTATTTAGAATCAACAATCAAGAAAAATGTTTTCCAATGATGAATTCATACTGAATCAAGGCGAACAAGCATGTTTTATGCTATAACATTTGAATTTTACCACCTGTGGGAGCTTATGAATGCTGACGGCACTTCTTACAGAAAACGACCATATAATGATAGCTGTGTGGTACCAACTAAACATTTGTCAAATACACCGTTATTTAGCGGTTGAATGTTGTGCTTAACATTAAAAATGGTAGGAGACAAATAGTATAACATGGGAAAAATATGTTTTACGTCAACGTTTATGTTTTAGGCAAGTTATTTGATGTTGAACGCCAAAGTGATCCGTCACTGTGGGTGATTCGTAACTGTGTGGGCATAGTACAACATAAAAATTGGAAAAAATATAACAGAATAAATAAGTTGTTGTTAATCTGATTGAATACATGATTGACTACATTAATTAAATAACCAATGAATAGATTTTCGTGACATAGTTTTTAAATATGAATCACTATCACATATTATCAAAACAACTACTATAAAGTTAAATTAATTAATTCAAGAGAACAAAAATAAATCAAAATATATATAATACTGGTTGTGTATAATGATGATAACTGTCAAGCCGACTGGTATGTATATGGAACATAAATTGACTCTAATCTGTTTACATTTCTTTCGAACAAAACTTGATATAAACAATACTCTTGAAACTTTAACGAATTCCATTGTTGAAGCCAGGAGCATTGCAGTTCCAAAATGTGAAGTAAAATTTGAATACGCGATTATAGACTATGATGATAAACCGTCTTAAAAAAACGTGAGGAGAAGGCAATTTCAACGCACTCGCGATACTGCTATGAAAATTATATGGCCGGATTTGCAGGAAGAAATCAAGAAACGTTTTTCTCAATTAAGAAACAAAAACTTTTGAAAATAAAATTTCTCAATTGTACCTTGGCTCTAAGCCCTTTTGGAAATTAT
Organism: Aedes aegypti; assembly: GCF_002204515.2. NCBI lineage: Eukaryota > Metazoa > Arthropoda > Insecta > Diptera > Culicidae > Aedes > Aedes aegypti. The sequence continues at coordinate 124,611,745 of NC_035108.1, read as the reverse complement.
CTAAAATTTTGAAAAAAAAACCTCAGAAGCCAATACCGGCTTTGGAAGAAGAAAACAAATTACTACTAACTAATTGCGAAAAAGCTCAAAAACTTGCTATGCAGTTTGAAAGCGCGCACAATTTAAATTAAGGACTTACTAGTCCAATAAAAAATCAAGTTCTTCAAAATAGACTTCGAAAATATTCTCAATCAAGTGAACGTTTTGGAAAATTCCTGGGATACTGGTTTGGAAGAAATGAGTACTATTATTTAAAAATTCAAAAACATAAAAGCTCCTGGCGATGATGGAATTTTCTACAACCTCATCAAGAAAATTCCCGAAAGTAGCTTATCATTCTTAGTTGATATTTTTAACAAATGTTTTCAATTAGCATATTTTCCTGACAAATGAAAAAATGCTAGGGTTGTACCAATTTAAAAACAAGACGCAAAACCTGCAGAAGCTTCTAGCTATCGTCCAATCAGTTTGCTTTCCTTCATCAGTAAACATTTTGAAAAAGTCATTTTGAACAGAATGATGGCCCACATCAACGAACATTCATTTTTTGCCAATGAACAGTTCAGGTTCCGCCATGGACATTCAACCACTCATCAACTTTTACGTGTAACAAATTTGATTCATTCCAACAAATCTGAAGGCTATTCTACTGGTCTTGCTTATCTAGATATAGAAAAAGCATTCGACAGTGTTTGGTACTGAAGGCTTGATCGTAAAATTAAAAAAAAAAAATTTCCAACATACCTACATTGTTAGAATAATTCAAAGTTATCTGTCAAACCGTACACTTAACGTTAATTATCAGAACTCCCGGTCTGAAAGACTTCCTGTAAGAGCTGGTGTTCCCCAAGGCAACATTTTGGGACCAATATTATACAATATTTTCACATCTGACTTACCTGAGTTAAATCAGGGATGTCAAAAATCTTTGTTTGCGGATGACACAGGCCTCTCCGCCAAAGGACGAAGCCTGCGTGTCATCTGTAGTCGATTGCAAAAAAGTTTGGATATTTTTTCTTCATACTTGCAAAAATGGAAAATTTCTCCTAATGCTTCCAAAACTCAACTAATAATATTACCACATAAACCAAAAGCTCTTTATTTGAAACCTTCAAGTAGCCATGTTGTCACGATGAGAGGGGTTCCAATAAATTGGTCAGATGAAGTTAAGTATCTAGGGCTCATGCTAGATAACAATTTAAATTTCAAAAATCACATTGAGGGCATTCAAGTCAAATGTAACAAATATGTAAAATGTCTCTATCCCATTATTAATAGAAAATCAAAACTTTGTCTCAAGAACAAGCTTTTGATATGCAAACAAATTTTCAGGCCAACCATGTTGTATGCTGTACCAATATGGACTAGCTGTTGTAATTGTAACCAGGAAAAAAGCTCTTCAGAGAATTCAAAATAAAATTTTGAAAATGATTCTGAAGCTTCCTCCCTTGTACATATAGTACTAATGAGTTACATAAAATATCCAGTGTTGAAATATTGGAACAAATGTCAAATAAAATAATTAATAATTTCAGGCAAAAAAGTTACAATCTTCTATTGCCACGATTAATGCGTTATATATTAAGGTTAAATTAAGTTAAGTAAATTGAAAACGCGTTTTTTTTTTCTTCTATAAGCAGGTGAAATCAACTCACCTGTAAAAATCTGAACTGCTACGGCAAATGAAATGTAATATGTTGTCAATAAAATGTTATTAAAATCTTAAATTTGTTTTACCAAGTAAGGATGATTATGTTGTCTAATAACACAGAACACACAGAAGAAATGAATGTAATGCTTGAAATGATACTTATAAAGAAATTAAAAAAATGATATCTATCAAGCCTACCGAATATTTTTTCAAAAAAGGTTATAATTTTCGAGAATTTTGAAATTGAATGCCTTTTTCCACGCAAAATTAAATTATTAAACTTCTGCTGTTATGAACGAATAATTTCTTTAAATTCACTTAACACTTCAGTCGTCGCAATGTTGTATTTTGTACAACACTTTTGAAAAAAAAAAAACTCGCTTTTCGTCCTCAACAGCAGTGTGGTGGTTTTGACGGTGGTGAACCGCGCGACGATTGGAAGTTTAAACAATACACTAGTTATAGATATAATATCATGTTTGTATCTTTGGAATGAAATAGTATGTTAATTGCATACCTTTTCTACGAGTACTGTAAATGTTTTATGGGATTTTTTTCTAAGCTTGAATCATCGATATTATAAACAAGATCACGAATGGTTGCAATTGCAGTTAATTTTTAAGTAAATATTGATTTTCTGAAAGGGTAATAATCGATCAAATTTGAGAGCAATTTCCCGTTTTATTAAAGTAAAAGCTATGGTTTTAATGATTGATAACAAATCGACTCTCTTATTTATAAGTCAAGGAACATTGTGGTTTTCTTTTTTTTTCTACGGAATGGCCGAGTGATAATTTTGAGTTGGGGAATTTTATTGTATAAGATCAGTTCAGTGGTACAAAGCACACATTTTTTTTTTTCAAATATAAAAAAGAACTTTTTTTTGTGTTTGTTAATTTAGTTTACTCCCAACTGTTTTCATCAGTTCGAAATTCACGCGCAATATTAGTGCTGCCAATAATAGTTCAAATTATCTTCAAGCGTTTTCGCGCGTCGAAGCACCACACGAACTGCTTTCACGCTAGACCACACTTTCCATCCCTCTTCGCATCGCTTCAGTATGCCAGGTAAGCGCGATTTTCATACAACATGCATGGAGAGACCTTCAACGCGTACGCTCCTCTTTCACATCCTCGCTTTCTATCTGTACTAAGTAATATAGTTTGAGATCTTATCAAACATGCCTTGTCGATTTTTTATATACCGCATTGACAAGTGATCCACAAGGAGCAAGTTTGTTTTACGTAAGCCATAGTGTTGCACAAAATATCTAGATATTTCACAAAATTTTATTGAACTGGTGCTTGATATTGAATCGTAATCAAGAACTCTAGGAAGATTTCCTGTTTTTTGAGGCGTTTTACAAACAGTTACTTATCCGATCGAATTTCCCGGAACCCATAATGGCGTTGTTTTGTTTCACATTGGGCTGGATAGATTATTTGGGAGGTGAGGTTGGGACGGAGAATATTGCTTTTACCTTGAATTTCAATTTTCGATGGAAAATCCATCTGAATATTTTTTTTTTTTTCATATTTAGATGTCAGTATTATCATTCTGTATTTCTGTTTATTTGCTGTCAAATCATCTAACAGCAAACAATCTGCTCTTCAAATCAGCAAAATGGAGTCACATAAAGCCAAGAGTACTCTGAAAATTACACAAGAGTGAATGTTCAAACTGATGAAAGTTTAAATCAAAGCCTGAGCTTACATGATCAACTGATCATATTCTTCGACATCTTTTTATCTCGATTTATGAGGAAAATGTATACAGGAAACAAGACAAATAGAAATAAGGAATAGATGATTGACGAATTATAATTATTCATGATTGTAATAAAATTGTTGAAAAATCTAGATATTTAAAAGAGAGATTAGTGCTGAACAAGCAAAATATTAGTCACCCCTGTTCTTGTTTATATTCAAATGCCATTTCGATCGAAAACAGTTTTTCATTTTCGCCAACAGTACCAAGTAGGGATTCTTCCACCACATTTAATGATAAAAGATGTTTTGAAGTAGTTATCAACTGGAGAAAGCAATAAAATAATATAGAAAACAAAAATACTGATTACTGTGATGCATCAAAACCCGGACACCTAAGATGATACACATATTCAAATGCTTGCATACGATTGGTTAATCGTTATTTTATTATGTATTACTTTGAGATGATAGCTTTTAGGTTAGAACTTGATAATTTTCACCAAATTTACAATGAATTGAATGAAAAATGAGTTAATTCTGCATCATGTCGTGTCCATCCCAAAAAACATTTGCCTATTTTATAATCATTTATTAAGCAATTTTTCACAACTACATACTGAATAGTTGCTTTATTATATTACTTTGAAGCTGCTACGCACACATTGTTCAAGCAAATCTGGCGAAATTATTAAGTTTCTTATCATTTAGTGACTATAATCATATATTGTAATGATGTTTATTCAGGTTTCACTTAGCTTAATTAGAATTGATGATTTAACAACGCTAGTTTAACAAACCACATTATTGCAGTTTAATTCAGCATCATGTTGAACAACATTTTAATTATTTCCAAGTGAAGCCTTTGTTCAGGCGTTGTTCACACAAATTTGGAGAAGTTATAAAGCGTGTCGTTGTATATTGACTTTATTCTACAACTTCACAATCGCTTTATAAGCATTCATCTCAGCTTTTATTCAACTGCCACAAAATTGATTGAAAACAAATAAATGACTAAAAATAGCTAACACTGTATACATCAAATGCAGTGTATACCTTTACCATGAATTAATAACCACACTTTAATAATTACCTGAATACTGGATTCAAACTCAAGACCTTCCCATCGTCAGCGGTATACCTTGCCATCTGCGTCATCCTTGAATTCGTATATAAGCCTTCCAGTGCCCAATATAAACCTCTTGTAGCTGATTATTGATCATGCTTGAGCTTCTATTCAACAATAACTAATCAACACGTGCTATGCTGATCAACAACTGAATAAGCGCATTACTTCTGCTGCTGTTCAGTACTGATGCGAGCTGAACTCAGTCGGCTATTTATAGCGCACAGTGAGAAAATTTATTTCAATGCTGGTCAAAAATAAAGTTTTTTCACAAAGTAAAAACAGTCTGAAATGATTAATCGAATTTCATAATAAGTTTTAACTTGTTAAAACTTCAATTGAATTGTTCATCTAACTATACTAAAATGCATTTATTAAATATATAATATTTCTACTAGGTTAATATTTTAATTATTTGTCGTACTTTTTCTTTCTATTAAACATTATACAAATATAAAATATATTTCAATCAATAATCCTATGCCAGAAGACTGATTCAAAATATTTTCTAAACATAATTAAATATTGTATTGAGAAAGCATCAGTTATTATTGTATCTAACATGTTTTTATATATTAGTAAGACTGATACAAATATTAATTTTCTTTTATGTCCGAGGCCACTTAAAAGGTACGAGGGGGGGATAAAAATAAATAAGGAACAAAAAAATAAAAATGAAAAAAAAAGTTATTTTTTCGAATTTTTTCTTTTGACGATAGTTGTTAAACTTTTTTCAATCGTCATCTGGATCATTATTTTACCCATTTTCTACTTTAAAAATTGAAAAGACCTAACTGATGATGAACCTAAAATGATGAATCTTTTTTTTCTTTCCTTCAATTTTTTTGGATTTTTGAAGGGGGGGGGGTGACATACAGTGCTGTTCTGAATAATAGCAGCGCATGTCGATTTTCATACAAAATGCTCAACTTTGACATGCTGTAGTTTTGTTCCCTTTCAAGCAATCGAGTTGAATTTTTTTCCACAGAACTACAAATATGCCCAATTTTGTAAACACAAAATTTCAAAATTTTCTAAGCCCCTGCCGGAAAGTGAGATACTAGGTGAAATTGTTCAAAAAAATAGCAGTTTTAAAAATTTGAATTTCGGCTTGACATTAAAGTTTTAAATTGTATATCACTTACCATTGGAACAATCTCCTCCTACTTATTAAACCTACACCTAAACCGAAAATGTTTAAAATATTTGTAGAAGAAAAATTTTAAAATGAAAAACTGCTATTTTTTCGAAAAATTTCACCTAGTGTCTCACTTTTTGGCAGGGACTCAGAAAAAACTGAAATTTTGTAGTTACAAAATTGATCATATTTGTAGTTCTGTGGAGAAAATTACAGCTCGATTGCTTGAAAGGGAACAAAACTACAGCATGTCAAAGTTGAGTATTTTGTATGAAAATCGACATGCGCTGCTATTATTCAGAACAGCACTGTAAAAGAAAATTAATATTTGTATCAGCCTAAGTTAGTGGTGAATTCGCCAAGGGCGAAAAGCCACTCAAATAAAGATAAATAATAATAATATTAGTATGTTGATCATTGCAATACATTAGGAATACGACGCAATTTTTAGATATTTTGTCCATTTTTCAAAAATTTGGCTATGGTGTGACCTCTTTTGTAAGGCTTCTTTGTTGCTGAACAATGTGTTTAGTAATCGTTATTTTGGACTTCTTTGGATGACCTGCTCGGATGATATATCTATGTTGTGTTAGGATTTTATAAAATACCTATTCAGCTTTTAATCATGTTCATGTTAAACATGGAAACAGCTGAAGTGCGAAGCAACCAAAACGTTAGTTCGTCTCCTGTTCATCTGTTTACACAATTATATTTGTTTGGTGGAATATTGGCTCTTTAATAGAAGGAAAAAGGACTTGTTCAACTCATTAGTAAAACAATCTTGACAAGTCGTCAGAGAAAAGTTTAATAAGTGTTGATTCTACTATTCTTCATTCAAATGAAAAATGTTGAACATTGACTTAAATTTGGATCTAAATACCATCTTCTCAGCTCTTTGTAGGGCATTTTTTCAGCTGTCACCATTATTCAACAATAATTAACTATGTATGTTTATTTGTGACATTTGACTGTAAGTTGGGTAACCACTTTCATGTAACTATTGTTAAATTATTATTTATACTTCGATTATCATTAAAAATGTTATGATTAGTAACTTTTTCCGATATCAATAACGTCGCAGATGATGATCACTACATTTGGAAAATTTAAATTTTGATATTTTTTATCCAATGTGATTCGAACTTTACCCGCGTTGATCCATTACGTCGCCATTTCGTCCATTACGTTAATCCATCCATCGCATACACGTCTTGGATTTGATTTGAAAAACATTTGAAACATTTGAAAATAACATAAAAAGACATAATATGTTTTGCTTGAATAAGAGCATACTCATATACTGTTATTCACATTGTTTATAAGTTTTACTAATCATGCTGGTCAACATTTTAAGTATTAGAAACTGAAACTTTTATACGATTTGTTGTTAATCAAATGTTCAATATTCTACTAAAATGATGGCTACAACCTATAGAAGCTTTTAATCAGTCAATTGTTAAACTTCTTATGTGTTGTAGAACAAAAGCTACTATAATCGCATTTTCGGAGGTTTATTCAGCTCTTATTCAAAACACAAACTGCAAGTGGAATAACAGTTTTTTATAAACGGAAATTAATTTTATTCAATTAATGATTCAACTAAAAATTTGTTCAGCAATGGTTGCTGCTATGCAGCTTGTGTTAAACAAGTAAGTATCTTAAAAGCTACCAATTGTTCCTTGGGATAAATCCGGACACATGAATCAAAACCGGACATCGGTGCATCAAATTCCGAACATTCAAAAAATTGCAGTAGTTCTTTAAAAAAAAAATAAAAACCATTAAACATACCTTGATATCACAATACAAAGATTCATGGATTTGTAAAATTAATGTTGTTCCTCTGCTGGATTATACAGAAACATCATAAAACGTAGGTTTTGAAGTCTGCAAAAAATACTTGTGATATGTGCATCATTCCCCCAATAATTACACATAATTTACAAACATTTTCAGTTAATACTATTTAAAATCACAACGGTTCAACATTCAACGAGTTTTCCAGGTTTTCGAACAATTATGATGTTGTATTTCTTTTTGAACTTTGAAAAATTGTATGCTAACACACTGTGTCAGGATTCGAAACCACACATATAAGTATCCGGACAGTCTTCTTCTGGCAAAGAATTACATGCATTTCATAAATTTCTTCGAAACTATTGACTTTACCGAGAACAAAATACAAACAAATCACTACAGAACATGAACCACGTATGATTAGCACGTAACAAACGCGTGATGAATCGCCGAAACGCGATGGCGCATTGAGTAGAATTTCTTTGCTTATCGTTAATTTTGAAAGCCAACGCGTCCTAGCGGAACCGACTTTTGTTTTTGTCTTTAATTATGTTTTACAAGGCTAACTTGATGTCAATTCATGTTACAATGGTCAACAATATTTAACATTAATAGTAGGAATAATATTCTCACACTATTTAACATTGAAATGATTGAATTTCACCAGAGTGTCCGGATATTGGTCCTGTCCGGATTTTGATTTATCACGGTAACAGTTTATCAATAAATCAGTTGTAATTATGATAAGTTACTAAACTTAATTCATTTAATTATAAAATTCCCTATTTGTGGATTTAATTTACTAGCAAACGTTCTGATCCGTGCTCCATTTACGCCAAAAACGAGCGCAGTCATATCATATTTCTCTAGCGTTCACTAGCGTTCTTGCGCGTCGAAGCAGCAAATGATTTCCACAGATCTCTTTGAACCTCTTTGCTTCGCCTTCAGTATACCAGGTAAGCGCGTTTTCCATATAGTTTGCATTGAGAGAGCTTTGACTCTTTTCTCTTCTCTCCTTTTATCCCTTCTCTACTCCTGCAATATGTCATCGCCCTACCTCAGAGTTAACACCACTAGGGCTACCTCTCTCTACCTGCAACCATGTAAGTCGTTTTGATAAAATTAATGGTCAGGCATATGCGACCGTGTGATGATAGTGCTGTTTCTCTGCACGCCAGATCTCCCAATAGCACCCTAGAGTGCAATAGTAAACAGTAAACTCGAAAGTGCGCCTGCTTGCTTCAATCCGTCTTACATCACTAACGAGGATTACACTTTCTCTGCAATCCGAACACCTGATTTCGAACATTCCAACGTAGCACGTATCATCCTAATAAGTTTCGCTGGAAAACCATGCTCAGACATTATCTGCCAAAGCTCATTTCTTTTCACTTAATCGTACGCAGCCTTTAAATAAGTAAACAGATGGTGAGCATTGTCGAGCGACCCTCACAAAAACTAGCTGGATATTCGCCGACGAAGAACTCCTCGAGTGGTTTCATTCTGTTAAACAGACTGCTCGACAATATTTTGTACGCCAAATTCAACAGGGTATTTTTTTTTTCTGTAGTTGGCACACTCTAGTCTGTGCCCTTTCTTGTATATTGGGCGTATGAGGTCATCCAACCTGCTGAATGGCATTTCTTCGCTTTCCCATATCTTCAGAAGTGCTCGGTGAATGAACTGGTAAAGCTGCTCACTTTCGTGCTTGAAAAGCTCGGCAGGGATCCATTCTAGCAGCCATACAGTTCTATAGCTCGCTAACAGTCTTTTTAACCTCTCCTACGGTCGGGGGGTCCACAGCTCGATTGTCATAATCAATGCCCACCATTTTTCTCGCTACATTTCCAGTTTTACCGATCAACAACTGCAAAAAGTGCTCTTTCCACCTGGCAGCCGCCATCGTTTTATCGCTAAGCGAATTCCATTCTCGCTCATTGCACATAGCGGGCGCTGGTACGGTATTATGCCACGCGCCATTGGCCGTTGCATAAAATTCCCGCATATCGTTTCACTTCACATCTGCTCAATATAGCTTCAGCTTTCTTCGTACTGCCTTTTCTTTCTGCGTTACTTTTCTGAGATTCTCACTGCCCTTTACGGTTCTCTGTTCTGTCGGGTACCAGCCACAAGCATATGGCTTCTGGCGATATTCTTCACGTCTGTCACTCTCTGGCACTCTTCATCGAACGGTGTTCGAGGCAACCTACAATCTTATTTACTTCACTTAACCCTCTAATGCGTAATAATTATTTAAATTAACCCAAATCTTTATTTTGGGGATGGGATTCTGTTCCTGGTCCTTAATTTTCTGACCACTACACCTGATTCGTTCCCTGTTGCAAAAAACTGTTTGACATATAGCATGTTGAATATTGTAAATACTTAAAGCTGTTAGGTTTTTACATCCAAGTAAGCATTTTTGAGCAAAACGCGAGTAACTCAAGCTTGCTCAAGGTCTAAAGTGTTGCTTTGAGCAGTGCTGTCCCACCCCTAGTTTAAAACCACCAGACTCTACTCATGTAATAGGTTGATTGTAGAAAAATATATAATGCACGATGCATCAATTGACAATTAAGCAATTCAAAAACGTTTCAAAAGTTATGAAAAACTTTTCTGATATGCTTGTTATTGTTGAAAATTAAACTCAAAAATAAAAACGTTTTAATTTTCGAGCTCCGAAAAATATACAAAATTCTAAAATTCGTCTAAAGGCGGCGTTGAGTATTAGAGGTTAATGCAACTTGGGCAAAATTCTCAAATAAACCTAAGCATGATTCTCACAGAATCTTCGGGTATCTGATATTTATATTTCTGAGCAAGATTTTGTGGAAATCCTAGCTGGCATACTCACACAGTCTCTGGTGAAAACCAGACTACAATTCTTTCAAAATTCTGATAGGTTTCTTTCAAAATTCTTAGCAAGAATCTCAGAGGATTTTACGATTATTTTTTTCAATTTGTTCGAAAGAATGTTTTACACTGACTGATAACCATTTGATCTTACTGTTATTTTGGGATGAGGATGATTGATTGTGCTCTGATATATTTCCTGAAATAATGATTATTTCATTTTCTTCTTTTTCACATAAATCTTGTCACGAGTAAACTTATCATACATGTTCTGATTAAATGAATTGTGGCCAAACTTTGCAATATAATTGTTAGATGTTCAAAAAAAAAATCAGTTCAGTTTGAAAAAAAAAAATATCTGAATATTTCAAGAGTTTTTTTTCTGAAGTAGTTTAATATTTGTATTGCCGAGAATTGTCTTGAAACAGCATTTTTTTAATATTCACCAAAAAATACCTATGTATGCTGTCATAAAACAATTTTGATCGTTTTTTTTTTTTAATTTTGAATATTTTCTCTAGATATGCCTGCAATACTTGTTTATCTTCCAAACAAACAGCTTATTTTTTCAGCAATTTAATAACATTAGTAATGGAAGCAGGTTTAACTATAGCCATATGAAGTTTTTTCACGTATTTTGTCTAAAAAGAAATTGGTAACATCCGATAATGCTAAAACAGTTTATCTACAGAGTGTCCGTATATTACCCGTAAAAACTTCGAAGGCACACCTCTATGTAACCAAGCTTAACTAATTGAGCATGCCTACATCGTATAGTATATTCTTAAGTTTTACACATTTTTGACTTCAAATGCTTCTTAATCCAAGCCAAATGTGTTGAGCAGTCACAACGAGATCTACCTTGACACTAACTGGTTTTGAACCATATAATTTTCTATTTATACGTATCCAGAATAGATTACCACAAATGTAAATAGGACCCTTGCATTAAACCAGGTCCGTCCCACTCGGGCGCAGATTGGGTACCACTTCTAGTACTGCATTTGGTCCCTCGGTAGTGCAAAAGGTACCCAAGTTTGACAGATCGCAGTACACTTTGAACGGCATTCTAGATTACCTTATGAGCCATAAAATTTTAGGCAACTGCAAGGGACATGGGGTCTTCAATTTGTCTTTGATTAAACTCTTTTGAAAATTAAAGAGAAAATATCACTAGAATGCCGCTAGCCATTCTTTCAGGCATAATGTACCGGAAAATTTTAATGTGCGACTTTTGCGACAAAAGGAAGCAATTGTTTTGAAACTATTAAAAAATATATTTTTTGTTTTATTGTTTTCAATGAGGGATAATCTTTCCAAAATTTGTTTATGAGATAATATACGGACGCCCTGTAAACGAGGAATTAAAATAAGTACATTTTTGAAGTTTAACAAATAGTTTAATGTTTCCATAATTTGAGGATTTAGGTGATAAATCCTTGATGCAGTCACCAAATAATTTCATAGAGAATTCTTTTTGAATTTTTTGGTATTTCTTACGAAAACCTGTTAAGCCCCTCTACCGACAGCTTCATTTTTTCACCACAAAAAAAATTCCAACAGCCATAACCTTTTTGTTTTTCGATATTTTTGGACCATTCTTACACAACCTAGAAAAAACTCAATATTGATCATTGGTCATATGGTTTGGAAGATATTGGCCGCCATTTTGTTTTTTATTCAATTCTATTCTATTATATTCTAAGTGCTTGCACAGCCAATATTGAATAGCATCCTGGAAATACCTAAATTTATTCAGGTATTTTCTTGTCAGCATTAATATCAGCGCCATGGTAAAATGGAATATCAGCGATATGATACAAATATTAAAATGGCCAGGCCTACTGTGCAGACTTCGGGGTTGAAAATAATAGAAAAATCACGACGATTAGGCTATTCACGAATTAATAATATGATAGACGAAATATTTTCAATTTAAGGAAGGAAGAAACGAAGACAACCGTACCAACCGTTTCGATTCAGTGTTATAGGTTAAATCGTTGGGACGCCACTGCTAAGAAAGTTAATACACACTCCATTGTTGTAACTCTAGTTCTCCTGGGATAGAACATAGGCATTTCTTCCTCATACCCTGGCTTTAGAGCCTTGGTTGCGCCTTTGCTCGCTCTCTGAAAAGAGATGAAAACTTATTTCACCCTTTCCCGTCATATAGCAAATGAAGATAATCAAAGATCGATCGATTGATTTGCAAGGAACCTCTCAAACTCTACATGGGGCCCATTCACAAATTTCGTAACGCTGAAGGGGGTGGGTGGGTGTCCTTAAGATATTGAAGCTCATACAAAATTCGAGAAATATCCATACAAACTGTGTTACGAGGAGCTGGGTGGGTGTCAAAAATTGCCATTTTTGGCGTTATGAAGTTTGTGAATGAACCCATGTTAAAATTGAATTACATTCAATTCTCTTTTTACACGGTTTATGAATGGCCTTGCGAAACATGCAATGTCTCAGGTTTGCATTTCTTATCATGAAACTATGGCACGCGCAAAAAGAGAATCGTTTGTAAATAAAAAATAAAAAAAATATACCATAAAGCAGGGAACAATCACACCAAAATTGAAAATTGAAGTGTGCAGATTCAATAAAAGAGCTCTTCGTCGTTCTTAGCTGCCTTTTTGCACTTTTCCGCTCCTTTGTCGAACACTTACGTGCACTAGGTTTTCTGGTTGCTTTCACTCGTTGAATTTATTTAACGCGGAAACGAAAAAATGAGTGACAAAAAGTTTAAGACCCAACCTCTCGCTCGCGTCGCGTTTTTTTTTTAAACGCGCACATCAGGAAAAATAACACTTTTGAATATGCTTCAACTAGCTCCTACCAGTTGAGTTGAAAACATACGCGGAGACGATCCGCCATTTTGTTTTTTATTCAATTTATAAAAAAACTAAAATGTGGGTTATACAATGTCAGGTTATAAGGAGCTTTTCTGGAAAAAAAATCATGGAAATCGGTTGAGTTGTCTTCAGTAAATCTGAAAATTACAGAATGAAGTTCTTTGAAGTTTTCAAGATCTTCATACGGCCAAATTGGTACCAAAAACAAAAAAAAAATTATTCCGAAACGGTTGCACCAATTTGCTTTTTTTTTCACAACAGACTTCAAACGTGAGAAAAATTCTTTAGTCTGAGATATTAACGTAAATATTGACAAAACGTCGGTCCCCCAAAGAATTTCGGAATATCATTGGATCAATACGACCAATGATCAATATCGACACAGATTCCTAAAATAGAAGAGTTTTTTGAGGGCTGTTGAAAAAATGGTGCTAAGACATCGGAAAACAAAAAAAGTTATAGCTGATTGAATATTTTTTGTGGTAAAAAATGAAGTTGCAGGTAGGGGCAGTGCCGGATTTGGGCTTCGGGGGACCCGGGTCAGATCTCATAGAGGGGGCCCTTTTAAACAAAACTCAGCACGTTTTGGGATTCCACAAACAAACGTATTGAATTTAAGTTTTGAACAAGATGGTCGGTCCAAAGATATGAGGGGCCCAAATGCAAAGTGGGTTGTGAACTATATATATTGAAAAACTCAACTATTTTTTAGCTTTCCAATAGTGTTTTACACACTTAGATATTTTTCGCGAGCTCGGCTGTGCGAATCTCGGTTTCCTGATTTTAATCCACACTCAGCTAACAAATTGTCCGGTTGCTTAGCAACGAAGCACGATTTACTGATACTCGGCTATTATTTGCTGAGATCCCAGGTAATTTTCCGACAACTCGGCTGTGTGGATCTCGGTTAAAATAAGCCGAGATTCGGCATTCTGAATTAAGTGTGTAGGTGATTTTTCCATCCAACGGTGAAATTATTACAATTCGTAGAAGACTGGTTCGCTTTTTGACTTTTATTTAATTTGTATGGAGCGAAAAAGCCGTTTTTCTCCAAAGCTCCTCTTGATTCTGTTTACCTACTACAAGTTTCCAGTTTGTTTCCGATTGAAAAAAAATGTAAATACATGGTAAGAGTAAAGTTCGCAAATCTGATTTTCATACAAAATGGTCAAGTTTGGAGTCTTTTGCTTCTAGCAAACCAACTGATCTGAAATTTTAACTGCGTTCTGGAGATAGCTTCACATAAGATCTGTGAATAAATCATCAAATTCTATGCAAAATCGTCGAAGTTTTTGAAATTCGCCCATTTTGAAAAAAAGTCCAAATTTTGATACTAAGATATTTTGAAATCAAACAATTTACGATAAGTGTAATCTTCTACAAAGTTTTCATTTCATCTAAGTGAAAAAAAATTGCAGAAACTACTTCTAAAAATTTACATTTAAAAAATTTTTCAATTTGATATTTTTGAATTTATTTTAAATAGTTTTTATTTTAATATCTTCCAAACTCTTGAATAGTATTTGAATAATTTCCAATGAATTCAATTTCAAGTTATTTATGAGATGGAATTCAATTTTCAGGTCAATCTGTTCGTAAGAAGCTCTTATACATTTTCCTGAACTTGAACATTTTGTATGAACATCGGTCCATATGTACATTTTTTTCTTGCCAGTACTGTTAATTCTTTGGATTATATTGAAAACTAAGCCATTACTGAAGCAAAGCTAAGCCTACTGAATTCAAAGAAAATTTTATCGACTATGGCATACAAAATAGAATAGATATTTAAAAATACTGACATAAACTTCAAGTTTCTGATAGAATTGCAAATATGTTTAAATTTTAATGTTCTGATAGGAACCCAATGAACTCTTTAAATTGCACAGTGCTTAAAAGGTTTAGCCGTATTGTTGAAGATCATATCAATGATCATGTTTTTCAAAACTAATAAGAGAAGACTTTAAAGATTTTGGCGTAACATTCATGTTTTCTTGTAATATATTGAAGGATAATCATTGATCGAACCATACTGTTTGAAATATATGTTCAAATATCTAAAGAGAAAATATTCAAAAGTATTTCAAAATGTTTTTTGTTCTTAATTTTGGTTCCTCGGGGGGCCCCCTTAATCGGGGGGCCCGGGGCATTTGCCCCCTTGGCACCCCCCCAAATCCGGGCCTGGGTAGGGGAACGTTGAGTACCACAAGGTAATTTCAGGGATTTAGCAATTTTAAACAAATATTTGTTTCATATACATAATATGTAATTCATACGTTAAAGTTATTATAAACAATCAAGTTTGAATTATAGTTTCTCAGGAAATTGTATTTCTCTGAGAATTACCCGTTCACGTGCCATTCTCACGTGAGCAACTTGAGAAATGAGAACAGGAAGGTCGTCGATTATGACATCCTTGCTCCGTAGCATTGTCCTGCTTGCGATGCAATTGAACGAGTGAGTATGTGCAGCAGGAACGAATGCGGTCGTTCCGCGATTTACTTCCGGCTTGCAAGGAAAAGCGATTCGATGATCATACTGTGGTTTTAAATTTTCCTTATTGTTCTGTGTAATGGTCGACGTTTATTTTCCGGGTTTGTTTGAAGAAATTTCATTTGTGCAATTTAGCAAGAAGCAATCCAGTATTGTTACAATCAATATCATTATGAGCAATAAAAGGAGGATGTGAAAATCTAGTGCAAATATGTGTGCGAAAAATGAAATCCTGTAATTCTGTGCTCCGTGGCTAAAGCGGTTCTATGTGACGTGAAAGCAAATCTTTTAGTGCAAATAAGGCCGGCACCGTGGATGGAAACGTTTGTTTCCGATAGTTGCGAAAGGTATATTGCTCAGAAACCCCTACATGGATCCCGATTTTCCATCAGCACAGGCCCAGGTTGACCTATTTTCATCGATTGCACAAATTGCACAATTTCCCCGCCCGACCGCTTCCCGGCTTTCCACCATTTCCCAACTTGAACGCAATCAGCTGAAAATAGGTCAACGCAGTTCTTTGTTCCGTGTGGCTGACAACCCGGATGGGGGAGTGAAGTTGTTGGGGGCCAATCGGTGGAAAGCTTAGTGCTTTTCCTATGTTTTCAGTGTCACCAGTGGTGTTGTCACGGAAGAATCAACCAGAAATATGAGAAAATGTGTCAACACGGTGGGAGAAGTTTCCTCCACGTGCAGTTTAGGATCGCCGAAAGAAGACTCGGCGGTGTCGCTGACGGCGGCAGGATCGCCACTATTTCTCGTTACGGCCGGAAGTGGTGGAGGTATCGAGTCGCCGGAGTCCAGCGTGGATGAGCTGCGCTCGGAAGGTGAGTGTTGTTTGCTTAAATCGATGTAAAATTTAGATAACCAATCGTTCCAATATTATTGTTGTTTCATTAGTTATTGATATTGACTGGGTAACATCCGAGGCTAAAAGCTAAGTTTTTTATATTAAGTGAGAGTACCGTTAATAACGTGTCTTTCGATGCCATTTTGGAAGCTGATCGAAACCATTGGCAACCTACAATGATTACAAATTGGATTAATCAAATGCTCAATAATCGACATCTCTTCTCGACATTGCATCAAGCTGCGAATCGAAAATTGAGTGTTTGCGGATGCCCCCAACGGGGAGTCTTATCACCACTTTAGTGGAATCTCGTAGCAGATGCGCTCTTGAGGCAACTCATAAAATAGCGGTTTTCCAACTTATGGACTCGCCGACAACTATCTAGCATTGATAGTTGTATCACCTAAGAACCCTGTTCGACCTGATGCAAATTATTTTTCAGGTAGTCGGGGGTAGATGTCGCCAGTTAGTACAAATAAACCATCTATTGTTCTTTTTACGGAAAGACAAAACCGTGATGGAATTCTACCTTTACGTTTTTGGCACTGATATTAATGTGACTGATCGGGTAACTTTCCTGGACACTTCACATAATAATTCGAGACCAGAAAGCTTGCATGGCCTTTGGTCAATGCCAGTGAACCTTTGGTAAAACATGGGCCTCAAACCCAAGCATATAAAATGGATGTTCGACCAATGTTCTGTTGTTCGACCAATACTGGTGCGTTCTCTACAACTCCCAGGGCAGCGCTCGAGGCTGTTCCTGACGTTGCGCCACTACACATACATCTTAAACAAGAATCACTTTCCTGCTCTTACCATTTATGGGTACAGGATCTACTGGAAAAAATCCAGTGAATCGTAGATCTTTCACACTTCGTTGTCTCCACTTATGGTGAATTGGGACAAAATTGTCCTTGCTCCAAGTGATCTCACAATTGCTTGTCCCTTTCCTTACTGGAAATTTACCATACAATTCTCTTCACGGGAAGAGAAGACGTCTGGCTATTTAAAAAGAATTATATTAAACAATATAGTATGTTACGTTGATGGTAGAACTGGTGCTGGTGTATATTCTCATGAGCTAAGACTGTATCAGTTTTACTAACTTGGTAGACACTGCACCGTTTTTCAGGCGAAAATTTTTGCTCTTATGTGTGGAGTGCAATCAGCACTTGAACAGCGCGTTATGGGTAAAGTCATATACTTCTGTTCAGAAAGTCAAGCTGCTATAGAAGCTCTTGCCTGGGCAAACTCAAGGTTGAGGCTTGTTATCGCAAGTACGCGGTAGAAATCTGAATCCCAAAATCATGATTATGCACCCGGATATCAGGATACCAGTGTGTATTCATCTTATGAAAATTCACTATGATTTGGACTCACGAAATCATGAGCCAGATTGTCGTTACGCATCACAAGTTGTAAATATCCTCTAGCTCTCGTTCGATTACTAGCAGCCATATTTATTCACTGCAGAAGAATCACTTGGAACACCAGCCGGACGCTCCCAATGTAACTCGACTTGCCTCATCAAGGATCCAACACTACACTGACTGGTCAACACCAAGTGTCGGTCCATACACTCACCGTCATGGCATACACAGCCTACGGACGCAGCACTCGCATACATTTGCACTGTAACTTCGTTATGCTAGCGTTGCATGTGAGGGGAAGGACATTGAACGTGTTCAGCTTTGTGTACACCGCACACAAGTGTTGTTTTTGTAGCTGATTACTCGAATTCATGCATCGAATGATCGAAAATCATGACTGGCGCATCTATTTCTGCTCTATTAAAATTGATAATTTTAATTATTATATTAATAATGAGCGTTTTTAATTCCCTGAAGACTGCTCAGCCAGCATTGGTTCAATAACATAACCTCAGTCAAAGCTCATCAAAAAAAAAAAAAAAAAAAAAAATACCCAAAAATTTTTGATGAGATGATTCTGATGAGAGTTCAAATGAAAATCATGAAACAATTCGGACGAGAATCCAGAATAAATCGGTTGAGAAACCAGAAAGAATTCCATGAAAATTCTGAATGGTTTCTTATAAGAGTTCTGAGAGATTTTTAAAAAGGATTTCTATCATCTCATGGGAATCCTAAAAGGGTTTTTAATGAGAATCCTGGTGAGAATTCCGAGATGATTCTTATGAGAATCTTTAAAGGATTTTGATGAGAATACTTAGAAGATGGAAATCCTGACTGGGGGAATTCTGAAGGGTTTTTTGATGAGGATTCTCAAGAGAAACCTTGAAGGATTCTGATGAGAATTCAAAGACGATTCAGATGAAAATCCTGACAGGATTCTGATCAGATTTCTTAGTGGATTCTGATGAGAATCCTGAGAGGATTCTAATGAGAATTCTGGGAATATTCTGATGAGAATCCTGAGAGGATTCTCATGAGCATCATGAGAAGATTCTGATGAGAATCCTGAAAAGATTCTGATGAGAATCCTGGAAGGATTTTGATGAGAACCTTGAAATGGAGATGACAACAGTTCTGAAATGATTCTAAAGAGAAACCTGGAAGGGTTCTGATTAGAATTTTGAACAGATTCCGATAAAAATCCTGACAGGGTTTCGATGGAAATAATGAGCAGTATTTTGGATAGCATCCTGAAAGGATTTTTATAAGGATTCTGAAAGGTTCTTTTGAGAATTCTAAATATATTCTATCGACAATCCTGAGAGGCTTCTAAGGGATGGTACACAAATAATGTCACGCTTAATTTCGAATGTTTCGACCCTCTCACCCCCCTCCTTTTTTTTCCTTTGTGGGGACATGATACCACTGCGAACCCCCCCCCCCCTTTCTTGTCACGCTTTTTGTATGGGCTGAATCAAAATTTTGTAAGGCTTGTCACGCTATACCTGGCCACCTCCCCTCCCCCTTGGAGCGTGACATAATTTATGTACGACCCCTCAATAGGAATTCTGAGGATCCTGAGGAAATCCTGAGAGGATTTGGATTAAAGAAGCATCCTGAATGTATTCTGATGAGAATCCTGAAAGTAAACTGATGACAATCCTAAGAGAATTTCGATTCTGATTGTGAATCATGCGCGAATAAGGTCCTGATAGGTTTAATGAGAATACTGAAAGAATTACACAGCGTAACAAAAATGACATGTTTGCGTGTCTCAAGAACCAAATTATGTGTCTCTAGTAGATTTGGGGCTGCTGAATCTGATGCCGTTCTCAGAATTGTTCCAGCACGTCACAATTTTTAGCTACAGGTCGCCAAAGTTGTACAAAACAATGCATTTATTAATGTTTACATGAAATTTAAAGTACAATTTATCATACTTTTTTGTAATCTAATCCACCAAACATGCAAAATAGAACTGGAACTTTCATTTCAGACATAATTTGATTGAAATTGCGCGATTAAATTTCGATTAAACCGATTTTTTCAACATGCTTGCAGTCTCCATACAAAATTCTTCGTTTCTTCTATATGGCAAAATACAACAATTTTCTAAACCATCAAAAAATAACTTTTCCGTATCGAAAATAATACAAACTTTGATGATAAGTATTGTTATACACATAAAGTTTGAATTCAGTGGCAAATTAAGCCAATATATTACCTTACAAGCTGGGAAACTTGCATGCAAGTTGGCTGAAATAGTCATTTTTTGCATTTTCAACAGTCAATATCTCAAAAACTGGACGTGCTATGATATTTCTGAAAACGGTAATGGATTCAGCAACCCTTAATTAAGTGAATAGCGGTATTTTGGTGCTGGAGACAAAAACGTGTTCCGCAGTGTTATGAATCAAATCCGTAGAGGATTTAGATACCACATCCTGAGAGTATTCTGGATAGAATCCTGAAAAGGTTCCTATGAGGGTCCTGAAAAAAATCTATTGAGAGTTCTACAAAGATTCTATTGAAAATCCGGAGGAGCTTATAAAAAGAATTCTGAAATACTGAATACTGAATGAGAATCACCATTCTTAGGCTTCTTATCAGAATGCTCTGAATGACGAAAATAAGAATTCTGATGAAAATCCCGAGAAGATTTTGATGAGAATTCGGAGAACTTTCTAATAACCGCATAAAATCCGGAGAGGAAAGATTCTGATGAATATGAAAAAAATATTTCATTGAGAATTCTGAAAGGATTCTGATGAGAATCCAAATGAAAATCCTGAGAGGATTAAGATAAAAAAGTATCAAATAAGAATCCTGAGAGGCTTCTGAAGAGAATCCTGAGAGGATTCCGGATTTTGTCCCCTTGGCACGATTTCAAAGGCATCAATCTGCATAAATAATTAACGTACAAATATGATTTTCTTATTTTGAACTTTCTAAAACAGAAATAGCAATGTCGTTTGATGCTTCTTTCGCTAGATTTATGACTTCAAATATTTGGTACATTGTTGAGTTTGGATTCCAAGCTGTTTCAGCCCAAGTATCACGTTTGTGCCTTATTGAAAATTTCTTCTTCTTCTTCTTCTTCTTCTTTCTGGCATTACGTCCCCACTGGGACAGAGCCTGCTTCTCAGCATAGTGTTCTTCTGAGTACTTCCACAGTTATTAACTGAGAGCTTACTGTGACAATGACCATTTGTGCATGCGTATATCGTGTAGCAGGTACGAAGATACTCTATGCCCTGGGAAATCGAGAAAATTTCCAACCCAAAAAGATCCTCGACCCGTGGGATTTGAACCCACGACCCTCAACTTGGTCTGCCTGAATAGCTGAGCGTTTACCGCTACGGCTATCTGGGCTCCCTATTGAAAATTTACACTTCTAGAATAACGATTTATTTGTAAATTTAAAACAATTTAATTTACAGTACATTTAGATGAGTTATTTGAACTAACTGAAAACTTTCATCAAAACATCTTGATAGATGTTGAAAAGCAAAACAATTATTATTCAACGTTAAAAAAATGCATGCATATAGGGTGTCCCAGAAAGTATGGACACGACTTAACCATACTGCCATTTCGAGACTAATGCAGAAACAAAAATCTGATTCACATATTTTATTCTCTTACCTATAAAGAGTAGATTTTGAATTTTGAGCGATTTTTTGCTACCTGTTTGTTGATGGTGTTACATTTCTGGAAGCTCCTCTTATCAGTTTTACACAAATCTCGTTATTTCTGAGCGACTTTGTTGTACGAAATTCGTGCTGGGTCATAAAGTACGTACAATAAAAATCTGAAAAATTGCCGATTGCCGATACGATAAATGATCAGACTTTCATTTATTATATTGGAAATTATAACCTTATGTATGTGAAATGTGAAAAGAAACTAAAAATCCGATTTCAGCTGTGGTCGACTTTTGAAAGGATCAAAACCAAGTCCGTGTTTATTCAATAAAAAATAAAAAAAAATTGTTGCCTATCCAAAAGACATAAGTACGTTTTAAAAGAAATAAATTTATTTATATTGAAAATATCTGAAAAATATGAATTCGTGAAATTATCCTATGCGGAGAGAAAAGCTTGCATTTTTTTTTTTTTGGATTTTTACCATTTTGTCGATTATTTTCTAGCAGTCAAATAAAATTTTGAACAAAAATTTTTGTGGAACGTCTTACATACAATGTACTTGAACTCATCACATCAAAGGATTTTGAAAAAAAATCATTCATTACCAGTGAAGTTCCAACAAAGCACAAAAGTGGAATCTGTGCTAGCTAGATAAGAATTGCAAATTTAAATTTAAAAATTCCAATGTAAAAGTTATTTTTTTAAACAAAATTTTCATAGGCAGCATTTACACTGGGCCCACAGTTATGAATCATTTAAGCCTCAGCTTAAATTTGATTAATTATAGAAAGCAAAATAAACAATTTTTTTATGAAATCAATGCCAAACGGTAAAGTGGGGTATATACCTGCAGTTCATGCACAATGTTGTAATTAAATTTGTTGAAAACATTTGAAATTTTCACTTATTTGAACATTGTTTTAAACCACAATTTATGAATCGGCAAAAAAGTTGACCACAAATATGAATCAATGTGAACACGATTTATGAATCAGTTGTTTACTTTCAATTATTTTGCAATTAAATGCTATATAGTTCATATGTTTATTAGAACACTGCCTCGGACAACATTCATTATATCCGGAGGTGAACCGGAACCAAGTATTTCAAGAATCTGCATGACATTGCATGATTTTTAATGTTGCTACTGAGCGGGCTGAACTACTGAACATTGAATTTGTGGATTTATATGCTTCTGGAGCATGTTTATTTGGAGGATGATGGCAGGTAGTGTAATTAGACAATCATTAGATCTAGATTGCAGAACTCGTAAATGCTTGAACTTTCAACTACCTTTACTGCAGTGATAAAAATTCACACGTTCGATTTGTTAATTTAAAATTATGGATCGATTCATGAACGTCCATATCGAATTGCTGTGATTTTCTTGCAAACATCGTGTGTGTTACACATTAAATTCCTTTGTTTTGGTTCATGGATTGATTCATCAACCGATTACAGGGATTCCAATTTTTTTCCACATAAGTTCCCGAAGCTTTCCCTTCAGATTTGTATGCGTCAACCTATGGACGCATAGATCATCACCCAACACGGATTCAGTGTGTTTTGCTTATGGTTAGCTTGTGTCACGATCATTATGTTCAAGTTGGTCAATTAATCGATTTTGCGCAATGAGTTTGTTATGTTGAAATCGATGAGCTTTGCTATCGATTTCCATGTACAAAACTTCTAAATTGTTTGTGATCAACCCATAGCGAACTAAACTTCGGTTGGACCTCGTGTCGAACAAGAGTCATCATCATTCTTCCAATTAGAAGAAGCAAATTTTGCAGCTGAATGTATTATATGAAAATTTGTGAATTCGATATTTCTTTTATTAGTAAAGTTGTCCGATGTTTTTATTATTTAAAAGTGTGAATATCTTTTACTTCTCCATGTGTCTGATAAAAGAGCCAACAGTTTAGCCTGGGAGTTAATTTTAAAAAAACTTACGTGCAACAAAAGTGATCATAAAATGACAAACAATTGGTATTGATATCAATTAGAGAGGATGCAAACCAGTTCTTTTCTTTTCCACACGTTGCTTTTGGTCCTTCTGCAGAAGCAATACCCCGTTTTTATAGTGGAATTATGGAGAACCTATCAGGGGTAAATAAAAAAAAATACATTTTTTGCGTCTATACTGTTTGTTTGAGATTTTTTATTTATCCAAAATATATTCAACACAATAATCTTTGAGGCCTTACATAAAAAACGTCCACAATTTGAATAGCCATATAAAACTTTTAACCCCCAAAATAACTTTTTCCATAAGAATTCGTTTTTTTTTTCCAAAATCATGAAACTTCTTTTGTATGTTCAGATTCCTTTTCCACAAAAAATTTACGTAGTTTATGAACGGTCCCAAACCACTTTTGCTCTCCCGTAACAAAATTATACATTGGAAATTACTTGAAACTTAGAATCAGTTTTAAAAATACTAAGCAATAGTAGTTTGAACGCTGATTCATAAACTGTGACTAGTGTGTATATTTCCCACCATTTATTGATCAAGTATTTTACTCAAAAAACTTAGCCAAATGCGTTTAAATACGCATTTATCTCTCAAAACTGTGTTTATTGAATCTGTAAAAGTTGTCTGGGGCATAATCTCTCACAAAAAATCTTTGAAACAAATTTTCAAACGTCGTTTCAAGCTAAGCGTCAATAGTCACACGGCTTACGAAGTTGGCAAAAAATACAGCCCAAATAGCTACAAAAATAATTTAGTAATATTGTTGGTTCATACCACGATCAAGAGCTTTTAAACTGAGATACAAAGGCTTGAAATAACTGAACACTATGTGTTGCTTATCAGTAAAAATGATTCTGTGAGTTTTTGTGATAAGTTTGATAATAATTTTGTCTTCTTAAATCAGCTGGTTCATAAATTGTGGGTGATTCAATTGCGTGGGGTTGCCCCAAAAATATAAAAATATTTATTTGTTTGAATTAATATTGTGATTTTCGTTATCAAAGTCGTGCCCATACTTTCTGGGAAACCCTATATCAGCTCATATTATAAGGGGTCATGCACAAATTACGTCACGCTCCAAGGGGGCGAGGGGGTCATGCCAAGCGTGACAAGTATTACAAAAATTTCGGAGGACTCATATGAAATACGTGACAAAGGGGGGGAGGGGTCAAAAAAGTTGAAATTTAGCGTGACATAATTTGTGTACCATCCCTAAGGATGCGTTAATCTACGCACTGTTTTCTAGTTTTGTTTTCTTTAAATATACCATCTCAATTAAGCCATGGTTCCACCATTTTTTAACAAAGATCGTTATTGGATGCTGTTCGATGGGGGGTGCTGAGGTGGGATATCTCCTCAAACATCTTCCTATTATTGAATCTATAAGAAAAGTTACATCGCCCACACGATGATTTGGATATCGTTTTTTTTTTCGCACGACGAATGGATATCAGTTTTCACATCCTCGACCCTATCCACTAGATCGCTTTGTTTCGATTCGATCATGCAAAGCAAACCTCCACTGAGGTACCGTTAAATCGTTCCCTTCGATCAGCATGTCTTAGCAGCCGTTCTGTTTTATTCGCTCAAACTCGTTATATTGTTCAGCGGCGGGCATGCACTGACAGACGAACAGACGTAACACTGACGAAATTTCTATCGGCCACTTATTAAACGATCATTTCAAAATCGCTATGTTCTGAATCTCGCAAACAAAGGCACGCGCATTATTTTGCTTCATTTTTGACGTTACACACTATCACCATCCGCAGGTCTTGATGAGGATGATGTGAACTAGAGGATGAATATTAAAGAATTAAGATCTATGAGTTACCTCTAATTGTCTGTGATGCATTGGGTTGGGTGATAGATTTTAAAAGAGTAGGACCCACAAATTTTCAAAGCATTTTTTAATTCAAAATCAAGGAAATTAATTTGAAACTAGGTTCATTGTATTTTATTGTCCAACCGAAAAACAAAGAACACATTTTTGATCAAACAATTTTCGGATTGAACAGAAAAACTGCTTATAAAATTTAAATGATGACGATGATTGCGATGACGGATTCTTGAACATTGAAGAAATTTGTTCCAACTGTTACATCTGTTTGTCTATGGGTGGGGAATACGCACACGTCCATAAAGTATTTCTCGCGTAACTTTTCAAAACGGCCTATCTAACAATTCACACATTTCGAGTAAATCGAGCTTGAAGGTTGTGAAAATATATTTTGAAACTGTATCAAAATGAAACAATTTTTCCCCACTGTGTTGCTTGTAGAGGGAAGCAGTGTAATAGAGTTCAACGTATGAAATGAAATTTTGTCAATTTATTTGGAAATTACACTGAAATCTTTAAAAACATCAGATAGGACGTTTTGACCAAAAATATGTACATAGGATAAATCACATAGGTCGTTCTGTTTCAACAATTGTTACATTGGACATTCACTTTGGTCATTTTGTTTCAGTTATAGTAACATCGGACATTTTGATTTGAGCACACAACAAGCATGTTTTATTTCATTTTGTATCCACGTGCGTTGAACTGCTTCAACATTCAAGTTGAACTGCTCATTTTGTTGCGGTGTGATAATCGTAGGCACCAGCTGTGCTTTTTTTTTTTTTTGATTTATTTGAAGAAGGGACGAATGACCTTCGGGTTAAAGTCTCTCACGAACAACAGCAATTTGATTCATTCAATGCCACGCCGTCACTTTTTCCGCTCCATCTATGTGTCCAATGTAACAACAGAAGGAGGGGAAACGTTAAGCTGTATTTGGGACTTTTTGCTTTCTCGCTGTTTCTCTCTCAATATTCCCCCTGTTTCAATGCTGGTTTCGCCCACACTTGTTCGTGTGTGAGTTATCCACTGCACGACGGGTGGTGACGACTGTGTTGTGTTCGACACCAACCGTCGGCGCAAACAAGAAATAGCGGTGGGAAATGATGACGATGACGGCGCCGTCGATTGTGTTGTAGGAATCCAATGCCAAACAAATACATACAGCTTCTCCGCTCTTCGGTGAATGATTGCTCTGCAAATATATGTGCGCAAGTCGCGCATGCGTGAGCGTATTCAATATTGCGAGGCAGAGCGACTCTGAAAATATCGACATTTTGTAGCGGTGTGCTAATCGGAGACACCAGCTGTGCTTTGTTTTGATTCATTGAATCCCACGACGTCACTTCTTCACCTCCGTCTATGTGTCCTATGTAACAACAGAAGGAGGGGAAACGTTGATCTGTATGTAGGACATTTTGCTCTCTCACTGATTCTCCCTCAATTTTCCCCCCGTTTTTATGACGGTTTCGCCCACATGATCATGTGTGAGTTTCCCACTGCATGACGTGGTGGTGGCGACGGCTGTGTTGCAATCAGCACCAGCCGTCGGTTGAAACAAGAAATTGCGGTGGGGAATGATGACGATGACGACGCCGTCCATCTTGTTGTAGGAACTCGAGAAAGGAGACCACGCCTAACAAAACATACAGCTTCTCCTCTCTTCGGTGATTGATCGCTCTGCAAATATGTGTGAGCAAGTCGCGCATGTACGTTGCTCGTGTTGCTGCCAGTAAGCATATTTATATGCTTGATCGACCATGCATCTGAATCAGATTGATACAATGACATCATGATGCTCAATCTTGTGCTCAAAATCATTCCCCTATATGCACGCAATGCGCTAATAATGTGAAAAGAGAAGTTGCAGCTGATCTAATCCAGCGAAACGGTAAAACATGGTTTGGCAAAAAGACCAAAACACAGTTTTGTGTAACTCATTCTCTTTTTGTCACTTGAGCGTTTTCAATTTTGCGAGGCAGTGCGACTCTGAAAATATCGTCTGAAATGATTGAGAAGCAGTTATTATGGCATTCTATACATCTAAGTAGTGTCTCAGACACGCCTCTACAAATCATTCTACCTTTTAAACTCCATTACAAAGCTTTATTCAGGAATGTCCAATGTAACATTAGAACCGTGTTCATTCATAAATGTTACATAGGACATGTGGTTGGTTCTCTGATCAAAGGTCCAATTTAACAATTGATTAAAAGCGATGCAGTTTTGAACATTGGTCATTTTGTTAAGCTTTTAATAGATTAATTTGTTGTTAATATATCAGAACGAGTGTTCTAGTGTGCTGCTAAGTGGTGCAACGTAAATGATTTGCAATGATAATCTCGATTTGTTTACATTTGTTACTTAGGACGTTTTGAAAAGTTACGCGAGATTTCCTCGAAGCAGCGTCAGGCAGTTATCAAGATGTCAAAATGCCTAATTGCCTTCGGATTCTGACTTCTTCCTTCAATCAATCTCCCGTTCGCCTGTTTTCCCGAATTCCTGCTTCCATGGAATCATCCGAACTGGAAAGTCATATTCGCGCAGGTCGTTGAACCTGGAAGCGCAAAGAAAGTGCTCCACTAACTCGGCCTTACCCTCCTATACCCGCAGGAGCCCAAAGGAGGAGGCAGGTTCAATGACATTTTCCCACGATTCCGTTTTTCGCCCGTTTCACGAATGCACGGCGGCCGAACGGATTGTGGAGTGTCCCCACCATGTCGGTGTTTAAGGTATAAATAATGCAACATGTTCGACCACAACCATGCGGCGCGCACATTCATAGCTTTGCTGCAGCTCTCTTATCAGTAGCGGAATGACCGTGATTTTAAACTTTGCCTCCCGATTGTGTTGCGGTAGGCATCAAGGAAGAATCGCTCAAAAAAGTGTGCGAGAAAATTAATCCACCTAGTGAGGTATGATGGATTTTCTTGGCAAATCGATTACAATTTACGCTGATTTGCCCAAGATACTAACACTCCACAGTCATTCCTCCGGCTGCCTTGGAGTTCCGCCACAACGTTATTCAAATGTTCATCGTAGTGCTACTTCCGCTTTCCAATCACCTCACGTTCTTCCTTGTCGCGGCACATTTCGGCCCGCTGGACAAAGCCTTTGTGGGATGTGTTGAATTTATGATAGAGCTTACGCGTTACTTGAGAACGACACAGCTGCTTAATCTCTTTGCACACAAGGCGGCGCTTTTTATCTCAGAAAATATTTATTTATTTATTAATTTTAAAAACTGTACCATAAAGGCTGCCAATTTTGGATTACTACATAAGTTGAGTCCATAAGAATTCATCACTACTTAATTATGAAAAAAAAAACTTTAAACTACACTAACAAAAATTCTAACAGATTTCCTCCTCCTATTATACCACGCATTACAGTCTTGCCGGGAAATATCCACAGAATTTACAATCTTTAATTCATTTGGTAGCTGGTTCCAGTAAGCAATTCCTTTTACAAAAATGGTGTTACCGTGATGAGATGTTTTGTAATTAGGAATGAGAAAGTTACGAGTTTATGCACTTTGAAAGCGATTAAACTTTTCAAACAAATATGCTGGAGAAGATCTACTAACTAATTTATTTAAAAGCAAACAGGAACGAAGTTTATCAAACTCGTAAAAATGTCAACCTAATAGCTGTGACTGTAGATGACTAACTCTAGAGTAAGCATCCAGATTGAATACGTAGCGTACGCAGCAATTGAGAGCTACTCTCAAACGATCCAAGGACCTCGCCGAAGCATTTTACAGAAGTTCCGCCCCATACATTAAATTTAAGCATGCTCGAAAATAACCTAGGCTGCCGAAGTCCCATGTAGATTTTCTTACATTGGAAATTTACTTGAGAATCCCATTCAAAATTATGTTGTACAACAAAGCCAAGTAGAGTAGCTTCCGTCACATAATCAATGTTATGTTCTCGTAGGCGAACTTTAAATTTCCGACGAGTTTGGCCGATGTAAACAGATGTGCAGTTTTTACACGGGATTTGGTAGATTCCTGATTTTTCCTCAGTGGGAACTTTGTCCTTGAGATTACATAATAAATCCTTCAGTGTATTATTGCTCTTATACACCACGTGATAACCGTGGTTCTTCAGGACATTTTGGACTGAATTCGTCAAATTTGAATAAAACGGAAGACTGATTCTGTGAGCTTCTTTAATTTCAGGTACCAATGTAGTGGTGTTTCTCCGGTGTTTCTTTCTCTCATGTTTTCGTAGTATTTTTTCAACAAACTCCTTTCCGTAACCATTTAGTTCTGCTGCTTTGTTGATTCTATTCCTTTCTACAACGATGTCTTCCTTGTCCATTGATATAAGAGACGGTGTACCATAGAGTGAAAGGTTGCTAGTTTTTGCGCACCAAAGAGGTTAGAGTCGGAGGTTATGTATCTAACTGTAGAGGTCGGTTTCCGGTAGATTGTGAATTTTAATATTTTGTCTTCCTATATAGATCTAGGGGTTAATTTTCCATCTACTTCTTTCTCTAACGTGAATTTTATCGTAGCATGTTCTGAATTCTGTAAGTCTAAGGTCTGCTGCAAATAGCACTCTTTCGCCACGGCAAAAACATCGTCTACGTATCGTCTCCAGACTCGAGGGAACAGATTTTCTTTCTTCAATTCTACCTCGAAATCGCTCATGAATACGTCAGCCAAGAAGGGGGAGAGTTTGTTTCACATACTAAAACCAAATGTTTGTTTATAAAAATTTCCTCTAAACATGCAGAAATTTTGATTCATACATTTTTAGACACTAACATGTAAGATTTGGAGGTACTCGACGCCGTTCTAAATTTCGAGGCTAGTTAAAGCCTCTGACATCGGTATGTTTGGGAACAAAGCTGTAACCTCGAAGGATACCATCACTTCTCCACGTCGTAATTCAACTTCTTTCAGTTGGTCAACCAATTCAACGGAATTTCAATGTCTTCACCGTGGGTTACATTGTACCTCTTCAACTCATCTACTAACCATGCAGCCATTTTTTCAGTAGGGGCGCCAATATTTGAAGAATTAGGACGCATAGCCAACGGATTTTTATGGATCTTGGGTAGACAATACAGTGAAGCAACTTTTGCATTCGGTACATGGAATCTCCGTTCATAAATATAAACAAACAAACGTCAAGCAAACTGTAGTTCGGTCGAACCTGAATCAGGTAAGGGTTGAAGCTGTGATTCAGAACGGGTTACGCCAGTTCCAACCTAGGTTCAAAAACGAATTCGACGAATTCAGTTTCAATCAAATAAGCCATATTGGACGAACTCAGCTTTTTACGAGCGGCAATGGCTGCCAAAAGTTTACTCACTTTCTGATAGGGATCCAACAGTTTGACGTTTGGCTTGGATCCGTTCAATAGGCCTTATCACAAGACGATTCACATCAGCTGATTCGGAAGCTGTTTGATAGCCTTTCTTCGGAAATGACAGGCTCGTGTATACGCTCTTCGACAGATGTAAACAACTGGTTTTGTGGCCATACGGTTTGTGTTGCTACAGCGTAGCGTCACGCCATTGCCGGGCGTATTGTAGAGCTCCATCTTCGTCGGTCTTGAGCAAAACTTCTCCAGTTGCCCCGAAACACTGCGTACAGCCAGCGTATTCGTGGTCTTCTCCGAAGCCGCCGACCTCTACCTGGTTCCCTGCTGAATATTATTTTTGCAATTCTTTCTTCCGACATTCGCACTAAGTGACCAGCCCACTGAAGTCTGTCGTATTTTACACGCTTGACAATATTCGTCTCTTTGTACACTTGATACAACTCGTGATTCATGCGTCTGCGCCACACACCATTTTCGAGTTTCTCACCGAGTATTGCCCGCACCCCTTTACGCTCGAAAACACCGAAAGCTTTCCGATCTGCCTCTTTCAACGTCCACGCTTCGTGCCCGTAGAGAGCCACCGGAAGAGTCAATGTTTTATATAGGGCGAATTTAATTTCCGTTTGCAAGCTTCGGGACCTAACCTGGTTGCGTAGTCCGTAAAAGACCCTATTCGCAGCCGCAACACGTCTTTTCACTTCGCGGGAAACGTCATTGTCACATGTCACAAGTGTTCCAAGGTAAACAAATCCTTCAACAACTTCAAACACAACCACTACCTCAACACCTACACCACCATGCCTGTCTCTATCTCTACCTGCAACCATGTACTTTGTTTTGGTAGAATGAATGTCAGGCCTATCCTCGCTGTCTCCCTATTCAGAGGCACGAATGCCTCTTTCTCTGACCTGCGATCGATTCCAATTAGTTCTACATCGTCCGCAAAGCCAACGAGCATGTGCGACCTTGTGATAATAGTGCCGTTTCTCTGCACCTCAGATCTCCTAATAGCACCCTCCTCGAGTGCAATGTTGAATAGTAAATTCGAAAGTGCGTCCCCCTGCTTCAACTCGTCTAACGTCACGAACGAGGTTGACAACTCGTCTGCGATCCGAACACTTGATTTCGAACCATCCAGTGTAGCACGTATAAGCCTAATTAGTTTCGACGGAAACCATGTTCAGACAGCTCATTTCTTTTCACTGAGTCGTACGACGCCTTGAAATCAAAAAACATATGGTGAGTTTGCAAGTTATACTCCCGGAATTTATCTAGGATCATTCACAAGGTAAACATCTGGTCCGTTGTCGAACGGCCCTCACGAAAACCAGCTTGGTATTCGTCGACGAAGGATTCCTCTAGCGGTCTCAGTCTGTTAAACAGAATGCGCCACAGAATTATATACGCCGAATTCTGAAGGGTAATTCCTCTGTAATTGCTCTGTGCCCTTTCTTGTAGCTTAGGCGTATGAGGCCATCCAACCAGCCGGTGGGCAATTCTTCGTCCTCCCATACCTTCAGAAGCACTCGGTGGATCGACTAATAAAGCTGTTCACTTCCGTGCTTGAGAAGTTCGACCGGGATCTCGTCCTTCCCAGCAGCCTTACAGTTCTTCAGCTCGCTGATAGCCTTTTTAACCTCTCCTATGGTTGGTGGGTCCACAGCCTGATCGTCATCATCAATGTTCATCATGTCCCTCGCTACATTTCCATTTTCACCGTTCAACAATTGCTGAAAGTGCTTCTTCCACCTGGCAGCCACCGCCGTTTTATCGGTCTGCAAATTCCCTTCTCGATCATTGCACATGGCGGGCACTGGTACGGTATTGTGCCGCGCACCATTGACCGTTGCATAGAATCTCCGCATATCATTCCGGTTCATACTTTCTTGAGCGTCAGCTACCACACTTTCTTCGTGCTGCCTTTTCTTTCTGCGATGGATTCGCTTTTCTTCGGCTCTCGCTGCCCTGTACCGCTCTCTGTTCACTGGCACACTTCATTGAACCAGTCGTTTCGTCTTCGTCGTTGACCAATGCCAATGCCAATTCATGCGAAGTAGATTTTTTTTAAAAACTTGGTTTTTGTCACTGACACCTCTTTGCTTATAATCCTCTCATTTCCAGTATTTACCATATGAGGCTAACAAGGGAAGGTCACGATGGTGTTACACGGGGTTTTCAACCGGACTATTTTTGTTAGATTCTACATGTCGAAATATGAAAAACCCCAAAGCCTTTCGGGTGATGGACCAGTGGTGTAGCCAGGAGGGGCTCTGAAAGGGGCAATTTTGTACGTATATTATATTATTAAACTAATTGCAAAATTGACAAAAATATTTTTTTAGTATCTATTGTGATGGTAGAAAACAGAATTGACATTAATGTATGTTTAAAATGTATTTTCCATGCCATTGGCTTAACTAACATGGAATATGGACACCCACACAAATTTGGTTTTATTAGAATAGTATACCAATACTAAACCCATCCTGATTGCGCCTATGGCATGGAAAATACATTTTAAACATACATTAATGTCAATTCTGTTCTCTACCATCACAATAGATACTAAAAAAATATTTTTGTCAAATTTGCAATTAGCTTAATAATATAATATACGTACAAAATTGCCCCTTTCATAGCCCCTCCTGGCTACACCACTGGTCCATCACCCGAAAGGCTTTGGGGTTTTTCATATTTCGACATGTAGAATCTAACAAAAATAGTCCGGTTGAAAACCCCGTGTAACACCATCGTGACCTTCCCTTGTAAGAAAGCTTTTCGTCTTTACAGGGCAGAAATGTCTAGGGATTTTCTTCAAGGGATAGACGGGGTTGGTGATCTAATGGCTATGGCTTCTGCTTTGCAGGAGGTCGTGGGTTCAATCCCAGGCCCGTCCCTTTCACATATTTGTAACTCTCTTCCTAATAGCTGTCTCTCTCAATCTCTTTGCGTCATTATGGCGCAGATCTATCTATCGCTAGAATTGTATATATCGACTTAACCGCTTACCATAGTGGTATCCATACGGTTGAATACCTCATCCATCACTAACAAAACACTCCAACTTCCAAGGTAGTTGTGGGAAATGCAGGAGATTCTCCGGTTTTCTAGTAACAACGGCTAACTAATTAATATTCCTTCCTCTCCCCGATGGACATAAGGACGTGACCGGTGCCGTTATCAATCTATAAATATCAAGGGTAGTGTGATTGTACATTGAAAATGGAAAAAAGCTAAAACCCAAGCTTAATCTTGAGTGGTTCTCTGTGCAATATCACTATCCTGATTGATCACGGAGTAGCAACTACGAAGTGTATGTTCCATCGGTTGATCGTTTTTTGATCGGTGATCGATTCATATTCACCTTAAGGGATGATTTTTAGCACTACCATCAAATTTGTTAGAAAATTTTAGCACATGAGCCAAAGAGGCTGACCGTCGTACTTGTTTTCCTGCATTCAGTTGTTTGGCACTTTCAACATTATGGAAAACAGACATGAAAAACCATGAAAAATGATCAATTTCACCCGAAATTACGGTACCGTAAAACGGGGTAACTTTGATAGTTTTTGGGAAGAAACTTGAATATTTATGCATGCTGTTTCAAAGAATTATAATTTATATTTTTAAAACAAGTACTGGCATCCTAGGTATCGATAGCAGTTGATAGATTGCCAAAAGATTTATTTTGAATGGATGTATAGTTTTCCATATAATCGAAAGTCGGTTTTCTGTTTTGGGGTAACTTTGATAGCGGAGCATAAATCAAACCATTTTGAATGAATTACGTAACATTTGTAGGGCATTGCATAGCTCTAGGCGTTAAACGTTATATGGAAATTTCTGACTTAGATTACAAAAATGGTCCAAGTTTGTGAAAATGCTTTTCGCTCAGAGATTTGAGACCATTTTCAAGTTCTATGATAACTAGGCTGTCAAAGATAAGTGACCAACTATTCAAAACTACATCAAACAGTGATCGTAGAACAGATTGTTTATAAGCGTTTCGGAAATGCTAAAACCGTATCAAGTTTTAATATTCGTATATAAAGCCTCAAATGTTCTCGATTCAAATGAAAATAGCTTTTTCGTTGGACCCATTAGTGAAAGCTAGCGGTGGTAATCCTTCCGGGACATCGACTTAGGAAAAAAACCGCTTCTTCTTTCGTTTATTTACTAAACATGGTTGAAACCACGAACAAAAAGAAGGATGAATCTCTGAATTCACAACTTCCCTCCAAAATCGTGGGATTTAAACCTATCACTAAACGTGGCAAAAATGGAAGAAAGGACGTTTCTCCGGATTGAAGCACATTTTTTTTACTTATGAAGACAAAACTGGAAGTTTGTTCAAAGTCGTTTTGAAAGGTCTCTCTAGTGACCATAACCTAAAGAGATAAAAAATGGAATCAATGATTTAATTGGATTTTCCCCAGTCCAAGAAATCATTATGAAAAAGAAAACCCAAACTGTCATTCTTCGGAAAGTGCTTTCTCAAAAATATTATTTAGTTCACTTTAACAAAAGTGATCTAAATAATATTAAAGGTTTAGAAAAAAGCAAGATTTATGTTCAATGTCCGTGTGACATGCAAAAAATTCCAGAAATCGGGAGGAAATTTCCAGAACCTTACTCAGTGCCGTCAGTACCAAAATTGGAGTCATGGTACCAAACATTGCTGCATGGATGCTAAATGCATGATTTGAGGAGGTTCTTTTCATGATGAGGACGTCTGTCCTTTGAAAAAAGATACCAAAAAGTGTGTATGGGCAATGTGTATCACAAGCCAATTTTCTACCGTTGGATAACCGTTCAAGCCTTTTTTAATTCAACTGGGAATGTCCAAGCAAATTCTGATGCCAAAGTTGTCGAAGGTAATTTCAGTTCTTCCCCTTCCAATTCGCTTCCTAGAAGTAACCGTTCAAATTGTTTCAAATCTAACGCCACAGGTACCTTCTGTTCGTCGCACCATCAACGAAAAATCTCAACAGAAAATCAACGGCGAAGGTAAACTTCTAGTAACGTGTATCTTTCTGATGCTTAACTAAACAATTAAACCAAATGATTGATGCAATGTTCAAAACCACCACTATGGCTTAAGCAGTCCAAGTTGGTGTAAAATTTACTAATTAAATTGTAATTGGATTACTGTTTACTAATGTTTATTTTTTTTCTTATTTGAAATTCGAATACTCGTTCTTTGGATGGTATCAGTGAAACTTTTTTTTTTTCAAAAATTTTTTGTTTATCGTAATGATCGACTTGATGGGGCATGTTGGGGAGTTGCAATCATCATTCATAGGCGTATAAAACATCAACCGTTTTCGTCATTTGGAACTAAAGTTTTTGAAATTTTAGGTGTTTCTGTTGAAACACAGCTTGGTAAATATACTTCCATAGCTGCCTATTTGCCTCTTCAATGCTCTGGACAGAAAGGTAATTTGCTCCAAACTGACTTGCGAAAATTGACTCGCAATAAGTCAAAAATTTTTATCATTGATGATTTCAATGCTAAACATCGGTCATGGAATAATTCTCAAAGTAATTCCGACGGCAGAATTTTATTTGATGAGTGCTCTTCACGATATTTCTCAATTCAATACCCTGATAGCCCTACATGTTTTTCCTTTTATAGAAATCCATCTACGATTGACTTCGTCTTAACTGGCTCTATGATCATCTTTGTAGCCAACTGATTACTCATGCTGATTTTGATTCTATTCATGTCCCTGTTACATTTCAAATATCCCATGGAGCGATTCTCAATACTATCATCTCCACTTTCAATTATTTTCGAGCCGACTGGAATATATATATGAAACATATATTGACTATAATCTTGATGTTAACATTTCTTTACAAACAAAACTTGATATTGACGAAGCTCTTGAAACTTCAACAAATTCCATTTTTGAAGCCAGGAGCATTGCAATTCCAAAATTTGAATCCGTGATTATAGACGATGATCTTAAACTCTTGATCCGTCTTAAAAACGTGAGGAGAATTTCAACGCACTCACGTTCCTGCTTTGAAAATTATAAGGCAGGATTTGCAGAAAGTAATCAAGAAACTTTTCTCACAATTAAGAAACAAAAATTTTGAAAATAAAATTTCTTAATTGGACCCTGGCTCTAAGCCTTTTTGGAAATTATCTAAAATTTTGAAAAAACCTCAGAATCTAATACCGGCATTGGAAGAGGAAAACAAATTATTACTAAGCAATTGCGAAAAAGCTCAAAAACTTGCTATGCAATTTGAAAGCGCGCAGAATTTTAATTTAGGACTTACTAGTCCGATAGAAAACCAATTTACTCAGGACTTCGAAAACATTCTCAATCAAATGAAGGTTTTCGAAAATTGCTGAGAGACTGATTTGGAAGAAGTGAGAACTATTATTAAAAAAAAAAATCAAAAATATGAAAGCCCCTGGCGATGATGGAATTTTTGACATCCTCATCAAGAAACTTCCAGAAAGTAGCTTATCATTATTAGTTGATATATTTAACAAATGTTTTCAGTTGACATACTTTCCTGACAAATGGAAAAATGCCAAGGTTGTACCAATTTTAAAATCGGACAACAATGGACATTTGACCACTCATCAACTTTTACGTGTATAAGCCTACACTTCTACTGTTCTAGACATAGAAATGGCATTCAACAGTGTTTGGCATGAGGGTTTGATTCTAAAAAAAATATTTTCTATCATACATTTGTCAGAGAAATTTAAGACATTCTATGAGATCTTGCATACTGGAACCAATATTGAACAATATTTCTTGTGAAATTACAGCCTTTCAGTGGTCCTATTGGTGAACCCCTTAAAGAACGACGGTCATCGTAGTTGCGTACGAAACCAGAAACTGATTAAAATTCATTAAAATGGGTAATGGACGGGTGCGATAATGGGGGCTGCTGTCGTCGTTGCTGGGCTGTAAACGTAATTCTATCGAATGTATGTACGTACATGGCACGAGGGATGAATTATGTAATGGAAGGTGAAATATCGTAAAAAAAAGTCGGAAAGAACGAGAGAATGGCGACGAAAGGATGAAGAATGGGCAAAACATTTTGCTCTCTGGAAGTGGCTTGTTTGTGTAAAACGTGCTTCAAACGTGGCAAAAGTGTGAGATGAATGATACGAAACTTGACAAAGTTGAAATACCTCGCTAAAGTTGGATTTAGAAGTCCAATTCTTCATAGTTTTCTAAAATATAAATTTGTCGAGGAAAAAAACCATATAAAAATAATAATGGAAATGCAATAAACATATTTTCGTTATTATCATAACCGTGTTATAAATTTAAATCAAATTAGAAAACCGCAAAACTAATGATGTTCGATAACACATTTTTCAGAAAAACATATCAGAAAAACATAACAGAAAAACATATCAGAAAAATGACTATAAGGAACTCCTAGGCTTCTTCACCTTTATACGACTGTCCACATGAAAACAGTGATAAAGTGAGCACATATTTCTACAACGACGGCTATGCTATGGCCAAGTTCAATGCTGCCATCGGGCCGTGCATATCTTGTAGTGTGTTGGGTCCGGCACAGATCTTCGACTTGCGCTAGCACTCAGCAATGAGCAATAGATTCGAGCCGCAAATAGAGGCTGCACGTGACAGAAGCGTTGAGAATTGCGATTAATGCAGGCAATACAAAACTGGTAGGTGGGATCAATGAAAGAATAAATCAACATCCGTGTGCGCTCGTTCTTTCGCTAATGGCCAGTAGAACCATAGAAAGGTCTACAATCGCACAGTGCATGTTTGAAGTACATTATATCGATACATATAAATTGATTTTGCATGATTTTTAAATTATTTAATTGTATTTAAAATTGATTATTTCACGAATTTCATGCAAAATTCTCTAAAAATTCGTCGTTTAAAAATTCTATTGGTATTTTTCAATGAAATGCATAGATGTTTGTCCAGAAATACCTTTTCGAACAGCTCTTTGTTTTTTAAGGTTCTTTACAGGCATTGGCATACATGCTATGATTATTACAAAATTAAAAATAGCAACTACTCCCGGAATCTAAGGATATCTCCATGGTCACCAACATTTTTGCTCAAATTCATCTAAGAAATTCTTCAAAAAAAAAAATCATAGGAACTCTTCTAAATCACGAACAGTAATTCGGCATCACTTGACCTTTCTGAATTCATTTAGCCATCTGTGTGTGCGAATAAAAATATTGTCTATGCTTTGGGATCAATCATATTGACCTCGAATTCAAATCACTATAACTGCGCGAAACTTGAACGGATTTTCGATTTTTCTGCAGTTTTAAAAAGCAAAATCAATTGAGTTTTACTACAAAAAACATAAGAAAATTTGAAAAAAAAGGATGATTTATCGTTAGAAAATGTATTTGTGAAAAATTGAAACTTTGGCAGCTTATATCTCAGAAACAGTTCTATATAAAATTATACTTATAATAATCGGATTTTCTTGCAAAATGATCAAATGAATTTAAAAGTTACTTAAATGGCACACTCGTTAAGATAAATTAGTTAAGATAAGAGAAACTGCTCGTTAAGATAAGAGAAACTGCTGAGTAAGATATAGTGAATCTTTATCCCATAGAACGAAACCATGTTTAGAAAAGAATATCAGTTTTATGTAAAAAAGCTACCACTAATTTATGACCACTTACGCAAAATCCGTTTTACCACAACTCTAAAACATAAAAATACCTTTACCAATAATGTGATAAAAGAAACCTCTCGATCAGCAGCCCATCCAACGGACAGTTGGTATTTCTACAGCAGCATAAAGCGCGTGCGTCTCGATGCGTAAGTTATAACACGCGACGAAGATCGATCTATGCCCACAATGTCCATGTCATGTTCGCAATGGACTTGGTACTCCTCCCTTACCCAAGAGAACGAAGGGGTGAGCCTCGGAGGACGGATGCCCGGAGAAAAGGTAGGTATTTACAGCGCTGATACAACAGAACGATTCAAGCTTTTTTCAGTATCATGCTACCAGCTTCGATACCGACAAGACCAGCAACATTCTCGACGAGAGGGTCACTGACCATTCGGCGCTGATTTTTTTTTTGTTTTGCTTTTTTTTCTCTTCACCATGGCTTGAGAATGGCCACGTGAAGCAGGAGATGAAGAAGATCAGATCCGAGCGGGCCTTCCTTCGTGTGCGCGTGCCGTCGAAGGAGCCCGAGGTGGTAAGGTTATGTAATAATAGGCGAGAGGGCATTTCTGGAGAATGCTATCGATGACGTCATTATGGTGGCTTGAGAAGTACTTTTTGTTTTTAAAGGTGATGAAAGGATCAATCAAGGAAAACAACTGTTTACTTGGATAACCGTTTTGAGTTTCCTGAAAATAACACAACCGTTAAACGGGGTATCTTCGACCGATTTTTGAAGACCAACATCTAATTGTTTCTGATGTTTTTAAACATTTTTATATTTGCTTACGTAAAATAATTTTGGTTGTTTTATCGAACCCCTTGCCATTGTGATATTTTTTGTATGAAAACTAAAAATACTTTGTATGACGCGTAAGAAATCTCAAACCACTCAAATCACATAACACCACATTACATAATTAATGGTCGGCCAAATGTATGATTTTGCAAATTGGCAATTCCCTGGGAATCATCTATTGTAATGTAATGAATAAAAATGAAAACAAGATACTGATTCAACTGAGTGCACAATACTACAGGTACGACCATAAATATTAGACTTTAGAGCCTAAGTTAAAATCAAGCATATGTTGAAACAAAAAAAATCTTTAAAATGAACAAATTAAGAAAAATTAAGGAACCTATTGTATAAATCAAACAGAATCATGTGACTTGTCTGTAGTCAGTGTCGATCGAAGTAAGC